>NC_091562.1:8900860-8903360 GCF_042767895.1 Penaeus vannamei
TTCTTTCTTTTTCTTTTTCTTTCTCTCTCTCTCTCTCTCTCTTTCTCTCTCTCTCTCTCTCTCTCTCTCTCTCTCTCTCTCTCTCTCTCTCTCTCTCTATATATATATATATATATATATATATATATATATATATATATATATATATATATATATGGCTATCTATCTATTTCTCTCTTTATCTTTTTATCTCTTTCAATTTCTCTTTTTTTCCTTTTAATTATCTCATTATCTATAGCTGTCAATAGTTCCTTCTGTTTCTCGTGAACTTCCTCTCTCTATCAATTCATCTCTTTTTCATTCTCTTCTCACTAATCTCTCTCTCTCTCTCTCTCTCTTTCTCTTACTCTGGTTTCCGATTCCGTTTCTTTCTGCACTTTTTCTCCCTCCCCCTTCTCCCTCTCCTTCTCCTTTTCCATCTACCTCTCCTTTTCCCACTCTCTCTCCCTCTCCCTCTTCCCCTCTCTCTCCCCCTCTTTCTTCCTCTCCCTCTCCCCCCCTCTCTCTCTTTCCCTCTCCTCCCCTCCCTTCCTATCCCTCTCCCTCTCCCCATCTCTCTTTCTCTCCCCCCTCCCTTTCCCTCTCCCCATCTCTCTTCCTCTCCCTCTCCCTTTCCCTCTCCCCTTCTCTCTTCCTCTCCCTTTCCCTCTCACCCTCTCTCTTCTTCTCCCTCTCCCTCTTCCTCTTCTCCTCCCTCTCCCCCTCCGCTCTCTCCCTCTCTCTCTCCCCCTTCCGAATGACGAAAATCTCAGCTTTCGAAAATAACTTTTCACAACACTTCTTTTCCTTTTCTTTCCTTTTCGATTCCTCTGCCTGTACAGCCTGAACGCTCGCTGCATCCTAATGAAATCGGTTTTCAAAAATAGCTTTTATGGCACCCTGACCTTTAAAACATAAATTGATATTATTTTCCCCCTTTTCTTAAAGCAGTTATCATATTCCTTTTAACTTTTAATGGTAGGAATTCGAAAGTCTATTGATCTATCGAGTTATTTATCCTTTAGTTTCTCCATCCAATGTGAAAAGAGAGAGAAATACGTTCATGTAACTTATAACAGCTGGAGAAGAATAGTACCCAGCCGTCTTGCCTGCAACTCAACATGCAGCTGAACAAGTGAGTAACATTTTGCGTTGAAGTTATGTGAACTCCCACACCTACTAAATTTTAAAGAACATTTCAACGGGTCAGGTTTGTTATATACTTATCTATCTATCTGTCTAATCTATCTGTTTGTATGTCTGGCTATCTGGCTATTTATCTATCTATCTATACACCATTTTATATATTTTTGTATGTGTGGAGAAAGACTTTACTTCATTATTTCTTATTTCATCACCATCACCATCTTCATTATCATCACCATCATTGTTATCATCTTCATCATCATCATCATGCATAATCATTATACATCTTAATCATCACTAACATTAAATTCATCACATTACCATCACCATCATTATTATCATCACCATCACCATCATCACCATCACGATCACCATCATTATTATCATCATCACTATCATTATTATCATCATCATCATCATTATTATCATCATCATCATCACCATCATTATTATCATCATCATCACCATCATTATCATCATCATCATCACCATCATTAGTATCATCATCATCATCATCACCATCAACATCACCATCATCATTAATCACCCCAATCATAATCCCCATCCACCGACACACAATCTAAGTCCTAAAATTAATTAGGAAAGAACAACTCTATTTTTCTTCTCCTTCTCCACATCCTCTTTTGCAAATGCTTCCGTCTTTTTTGCCTGTGCTGTGACCTTTTCCTTTTTTATTCTTTCTTTTTTTGAATTCTTTTTGTTTTTTCTTTGTTTTTTCTTTCTTTTTTTCTTCTTTCTTTTTGTTTTTCCTTCCTTTTTCTTCTCTTTTCTTTCTTTTTTTCCATATTCTTTCTTGTTTTCTTTTTTCTTTTTGTGTTTTTTTTCTTTCTTTTTTCCATTTTCATTTTCTTTCTTATTTTTCTTTTTCTTTTTTCTATTTCCTTTTTCTCTCTTCTCTCGTTGCTGTTAATCTCCCAGAAGGTCGTGCCAGATCCTGTAGCAACGCCCATTGTGATCCTGAGACCGGATATCCTGTACAGTTAAATTTGAGAATAAGAGAGAAGGAGAGAAGGAGAAGAAGAAGAAGAAAAAGAAGAAGAGGTGGAAGAAGAAGAAGAAGAAGTGGAAGTGGAAGAGGAAGAAGAAGAAGAAGTAGAAGAGGAAGAGGAAGGAGAGGAGGAAATAGAAGAAGAAGAAGAAAGTAAAGAAGGAATAAAACAAATGGCCAATAAACACAAACAAAATAAGAGAGAAGGAGAGGAGAAGAAAAAGAAGAAAGTAAAGGAGGAATATACTCGTATTTAAAGAATAAAAGAGAAAGAGAAGAAGAGGAAGAAGAAGAAAGTAAAGAAAGAATAAGACAAATAAACCAATAAACACAAAGACATAAACGTATTTAGAAAAGAAAGAAGAA
>NC_091562.1:8926537-8929037 GCF_042767895.1 Penaeus vannamei
CTCTCTCTCTCTCTCTCTCTCTCTCTCTCTCTCTCTCTCTCTCTCTCTCTCTCTCTCTCTCACTTTCTTATTTCTCTAACTTACCTTTCTCTTTATCTGTCTTCCTCCCCGCGCCCCACCTCTCTCTTTATCTCTCTCCCCCTCCCCCTCTGTTCCACCTCTTTCTCTCTCGCTTCCTCTTTTAACCCCTTAAAAGGCTGAATCATCAGTGATATCACTCTCTCAGAGACCCGAAAATGCGAATTAGTCCACGCAGGAACATTTTGCACTGAGGCTGAAAAAGATTGAAACCGAGGGTGCAAAAACTCCCTTTGGTGTCTAATACGCGCGTTGTGCAAATTCAAAATATTCCTTTTTTTTTTGGCGACGAAGGTATAATTAAACATAATTGTGTATAGTGTGAATATGCACAAAGAAAGCTTAAACTCATCCCCGGTTCACAATATGGAATAAGCAACCTAGAAAAATAGAGAAACAAGAAGAAGAAAGAGAGGAAGAAAAAAATCACGTTAAAGATATATTCAAAAAGGTCGAAAAATGGATAAAAGAAAGACAGAAGACAAGATAAGACATTTAAGAAAAAAATCAAAGATTAATGACAGTCAAAAGACGTTCTGGTCAAGGTTAAGAGAAAGAGATACTTAAAGGAAGATAAAAAAAAGGAAAAAGAAGAACAAAAAGAAGAAAAAAAGGAAAAGGAGAAAAAGAGAGAAGATTAATGACGAAATAAGAACGAGTGAATGGTAAAGGTCAAGATAATGATGATA
Source organism: Penaeus vannamei (assembly GCF_042767895.1). Lineage (NCBI taxonomy): Eukaryota > Metazoa > Arthropoda > Malacostraca > Decapoda > Penaeidae > Penaeus > Penaeus vannamei. The sequence goes on from NC_091562.1 coordinate 8,927,305, forward strand.
GTGGGAGGATGTGGCGATAAGACAATAGATCACCGACGCACACACATACATACACACATACACACACTCTCTCTCTCTGTCTCTTTCTCCTTCCTTCCCTCTCTCTCTCTCTCTCTCTCTCTCTCTCTCTCTCTCTCTCTCTCTCTCTCTCTCTCTCTCTCTCTCTCTCTCTCTCTCTCTCTCTCTCTCTCTCTCTCTCTCTCTCTTCTCTCCCTCTGTCTCTCTTTCTCTCTTTCTCTCTCTCTCTCTCTCTCTCTCTCTCTCTCTCTCTCTCTCTCTCTCTCTCTCTCTCTCTCTCTCTCTCTCTCTCTCTCTCTCTCTCTCTCTCTTCCCTCACACACAAACACACACACACACACACATATGTTTTGGCCCTTCTCACCAGGCAAGACCGCCCATTTGATGTGTTAATCACAGGAGAAGAGATATAAATTCGAAGGAATTATCAGAAGGATGAAAGAATTTTGGGAGACGAAGTTCAAGAGAAAAGGGATGTTGCGGTGTGTGTATGTGTGTGTGTGTGTGTGTGTGTGTGTGTGTGTGTGTGTGTGTGTGTGTGTGTGTGTGTGTGTGTGTGTGTGTGTGTGACCACTGTCTATAAATAGATCGGTAGACAGATAGATAGATAAGTATATAGATAGGTAGATAGATAGATAGACAGATAGATAAACAGATAGATTGATAAATAGATAATTGGGTATATAGATAGATAGGTTTATATAGATAGATAGGTTTATATAGATAGATAGATAGACAGATAGGTATAAAATTGATAAATAGGTATATAAATGGATAGATAAACAAGGTCGATTGACTAATTATTTTGAAAGAGCTTATACAGACAAACGAATAGAAAGATAGGAGACAGACTGATAAGCAGATAGATAGACACAGAAGTTGAATAGATCCACAGAGTCAAAATGATACAAGAACAAACAAATGTATTGATAGACAGACATACGCATTTACAAAGGGAAAGATAATAGATAGATAAACAGATATATAAATTTATAAAGGGAAAGAAATTAATTAATAAACAAACAAATAGATTTATAAAGGGGAATAAATACACTGATAAAGAGGTAGATATTTTTTAAAGAGTAAGAAAAGACAGATAGATAAACATATGGATAGATAGATAGATCCAGATAAAGATGGAAATATAGAAGAGAGATAGTCCTACAGATCTTCCTCAGCATCCCTTAATAACCTCAGCATCTTTATCTCCGAATATCCATTGTTGGAGATCAGATTACAATAACAAGACGCTAGATGTTAACTTCTTTATCATGGTGAAAGTATTGCTTGAAGGAGGGAAAGGTAGAAGAAAAAAGAGGAGGAGAAACTAAAAGAGGAGATGGAGGAAGAGAAGGAGAAGAAGAAAAGGATTAGAAGAAGAGGAGAGGAAGAAGGAAGAGAGTAGAAGAAGAGAAGGAGGAGGAGAAGAAAAAGATTAGAAGAAGGAGAAGGAGGAGAAGAGGAAGAAGAAAGAGAGTAGAAGAAGAGAAGGAGGAGGAGAAGAAAGATAAGTAGAAGAAGAAGAGAAGGGGCAGAAGGTGAAGAGGAAGAAAAAGATTAGAAGAAGGAGAAGGAGAAGGAGGAGAAGAGGAAGAAGAAAGAGATGTAGAAGAAGAGATGGAGGTGGAAAAGAAAAAGAAGTAGAAGAAGGAGAGACGGGGCAGGAGGAGAAGAGGAAGAAAGAGATTAGAAGAAGGAGAAGGAGGAGAAGAGGA
>NC_091562.1:8934037-8939037 GCF_042767895.1 Penaeus vannamei
AGAAGGCGGAATAAATAGAAGGAACAGGAGGGGCATGAGAAGATCGGCTCGCACGTTACTCCGGCGTCGTGAGTGTCGGAAGAATTTTGAAAGCCACAGAAATCTACTGCATGACCGCTTCTGCATGTTTGTATCTCCTCGGGTGATGGGGATCAGACGTGGATAATGCAACAAAGGTCTTTTTCGTGCATGGCATGTTCTCTCCTTCTCCTTCTCTCTCCTTCTCTCTCTCTCTCTTTCTTTCTTTTCTGTTCGCTTTTCTTTTCGCTTTTTTTTTTGTATTATGCGGATTTTTTTTTCTGTCTTCTTGTCTTTCGTCTATTTAGTTTTGATTTTTTTTGGAAATAATTTCTTTCTTTTTTGTGTGTTCTTACATATTTTGTTTCTTATTATTTCATTGTCTTTCTTTCTCCAATCATCTTTTTCGTTTTCTTTTCTATTATACTTTCTCCTCCTCCTCCAACTCTTCTTCTTTCTTCAGCAAGCAATTCTTTCTATTCATTTCCTTCTCCTCTTCTTCCATCTTCGTCACCTCCTTATCATCATCTGCATTCTATCTACTCTTTCTCACATTTTCACTCGTCCTCCACTCCCTCCTCTATTCTTATCTCTTTTTTCTTTCTCTTTCTCTTTCTCTTTCTCCTGTAGATCTTGCGTTGTTTATCCCACTTTCACCTCCACCTTCTCCACTCCCCAATCCACTTCCTCTACCTCCACCTGCTCCACCTTCGCCTCCTCTGCTTCCACCTCTTCCACTTCCCACCTTCCTCCACCCCTGCCTTCTCCTTGTCCTTCTCCCAAACCCCCTTTCCCCATCCCTCTCCTCCTTCTCTTCCCTCCTCTCTCATCCCTCCCTGTTCCACTTCTCCTCTCCCCTCCCTCCTCCCTCCCACCAAATACCCCCACTCCCCCTACTCCCTCCTTCCTCCCCACGCTCCTCTCCTCCTCCTTTCCCACCAAATACCCCCTATCCTCCTGCCCCTCTCTTCCCTCCTCTACCAAATATCCTCTCTCCCCCTCCATCGCCCCCCTCTCCCCACACCCTCCTCCCTCCCACCAAATACCCCTCCCCCCATCCTCTCCTCTCCCACCCTCTCCTCCTCCCACCAATGCCCCCTCCACACCCGCCCACCCTCTCCCATCAAATACCCCCCTCCCTCCACCTCCCTCCCTCCCCCCTTCCCACCCTCTCCTCCCCCCTCCCTCCCCCTCTCCGCCCCTCCACACCCGCCCACCCGCGCCGCATGACCTGCCCGTTCGGCGCTGTCATGCACGTGTCAGGCGGAGATAGGCGATAACCCTCGAGGTCGGAGATGAAGCATGGCCGTCGCAGCATCACCGGCTCGGAGGGATCTGACGCGCAGGTTTTCCAATTACACGATGCTATAGATCATGCAAGGGGGAGGGAAGGAGAAGAGGGAGGGAGAGAGGGGAAGAGAGGAAGGGAGTAGGGGAGAAGGAGGGAGGGAGGGATGGGAGGAGTGGAGGGAGGAGGGGGAAGGAGGGATGGGGAGGGTGGAGGGGAGGTGGGGAGGGGAAGGGGAGGGTGGGGGAAGGAAGGGAGGGGTGAGGAGGGGTGAGTGTAGGTGGGGAAGGAAGGATGGGGAGGTTGTGGAAAGGAGGAAAAGGAAGGGAAGGAAGGGAGGGAGGGGAGGGATGGAGGAGGGAGGAGGGTGTGGAGGTGTAGGGTGAGGGAAGGAAGGGATCAGGAGGTTGTGGAGAGGAGGAGGAAGGAGAGGGAAAGGAAGGAGGGAGGGGGAGGGATGGAGGGGAGGATGGAAGGCTGGGGGTGAGGAGAGGAAGGTGGGGAGGAGTGGAAAGGAGAGTGTGGGGGAAGGGAGGTTGGAGGGGGAGGGGGAGGTTGTAGAAGGGGTGGGGAAGGAGAGGGGGGAGGGGATGGGAGGGAGGGGAGGGGGAAGTTGTGGGAGGGAAGGAGAGGAAGGTGGAGGTGGAGGGGGAGGAAGGGATGTGGCGAGGAGAGGAGGGAGGCGAGGAAGAAAGGAGGAGGGGAGGGAAGGAGAGAGGAGGAGGGGAGGGAGGGAGGATGGGGGCGAGGAGAGGTTATAAAAGGGGTGGAGGTGGGTGGAGGTGGAGGGGGTGGAACATAATGGACGGCAGGAAGAGAAGGAAGAGAGGTGGGTGGAGGGGTTAAAGAAGAGGAGGAAGAGGCGAAGGAGGTTCTGAAAGGGATGGAGGTGGGTGGAGGGTGGATGGATGGTGGAGAGTGGAGGTGGAGGTGGATGGAGAGAGGAGGGATGGAAATAAGGATGCTGCTGCGAGGAGGTTCCGAAAGGCGGGTGGATGGAAGAAGGAGGGTAGGGTAGGGAGGAGGAGGAGGGAGGAGGAGGAGGAGGAGGAGGAGGAGGAGGAGAGGGAGGAGGGAGGAGGAGGAGGAGGAGGAGGAGGATGGCGGTGGAGGGGTAGGGAGGAGGAGGAAGAGGAGCTGGAGGAGGTGGATGGAAGTGAGTGTAGGGAGGAGTAGGAGGTGGAGGAGGAGGAGCTGGAGGAGGTGGATGGAGGTGGAGTGTAGGGAAGAGGAGGAGGGAGGAGGGAGGTGGTTAGAAGCGGAAGGAGTGGGTAAACGAAGGGGAAGAAGTGGAGGTGGAGGCCGTGGAGATAGGTGGAAGAGGAGGAGGTGGAAATAGGTAGAGGAGGAGGAGGAAGAAGAATTGGAGGAGGAGGAGGAAGAGAGAGAGAGAGAGAGAAGAGAGAGAGAGAGAGAGAGAGAGAGAGAGAGAGAGAGAGAGAGAGAGAGAGAGAGAGAGAGAGAGAGAGAGAGAGAGAGAGAGAGAGAGAGAGAGAGAGAGAGAAGAGAGGAAGAGAGAGTGGAGGGGACACTGTGAAGAATGTAGGAGTGAAAGGAGTAGTGGCAATGAGAGCAGAAAAATAGGAAGAGAAGAAGATGGAAGACGATGGTCGTAGCGAAGGGTGAGAAAGAAGAAGTGATGATTGGTGAGGAAAGGGAAACGAAGATATAATAGGAGATGAGGCAAAAGAGGGAGAGAAAAAGGAGGAGAATAAGCGAAGATATAAAGAAAAGCAGGAAGTGAAAGAAAACTATAGAGAAGAGATGAACGAAGAAATAAAGAAGAGAAAAAAGGGAACACCAAGGAGAAGGAAGAGGAAAACAAGGAATAAAAAGGAGATAAGAAAGGAGAAAATAATGCTGAAGGTGAAAGAGAAAAAATAAAAGACGGGAAAACGAAAACAAAATAATACGAAAGAGATTTAGGAGAGAAAAAAAAGAAATAACGAAAAATGAGCGAAGGAAGACATCGCAATTCACAAAATCAACGACGAAAAGAAAAATAAATAAAAGAAAAAAGAAGAAGAATGGGTGATAAATCGAAGAGATGAAGACGATGGAAGACGAAGACGAGAAAGAAAAAAATCTGATGAAAAAAAAGGGAAAACCAAAAGGAAAATTGCGAAAATCTGATAAAAAAGAAAAAGAGGAAAATGCGATAACCGATAACATAAATAAAAGAAAAAAAATGAAAAGGCCGCCAACATAGAACAGACAAGAAGAAAGAAAACAAAACAGAAGAGAAACAGAAAGGTAAGAAGAAGAAGAAGAAGAAGAAGAAGAAAGGTAAGGTATTCGTTAAAAGAAAAAAAGATATAAATCAATGCATGATAACTATAGTAATAAGGATAGTTTTGATAACAATGATGATGATAATAATAATGATAGAAATGATAATAAAAAATGTTACTGACAATAATCACAAAAATAATGATGATAATAACAATGATAATGTTAATAAAGATAATAGTAATAATTATTGTGGTAATATCAATAATAATATTGATGATGATGATGATAATGATGATGATGATGATGATAATAATAATAATAATAATAATAATAATAATAATAATGATAGTAATAATAATAATGATAATAATAACAATATTGATAATAATAATAACAATAATAATGATTATGATAATGATATGATAATGATAATAACAATATACTAACAATGATAATGGTGATAATAATGATAACAATAATTGTAATTATTATGCAAAATAAATGAATTCTAAGACTACAAGTAGTGCTACTTTTAATAATATTAATGATAATGATAATCATAAAAATAATGATAATAACAATAAATAATAAAGATAAGAACAATAAAGGAAAATGATAATGATAGATAAAATGATTATGATTGTAATTATGATAAAATCAAAGATAATGATAATAATGATGGTAGTACTGTACTGCTTCTATTACTAGTGATAATAATAATAACAATAATCAGTATGATAATAATATTGATAATGAAAATAATACTATTGATAAAAAAACTAAACTACTACTGCTACGAATAACAAAATTAATAATAATGATAATGGTTGTAACAAAAACAACATTAATAATAATGATAATAATGATGAGGGTGATAACAATAATCATAAATATAGTGATAATGATAGCAACAAAAATAATAATAACAATAACAATAATAATATCAACAGTGATAATAAAAATTATCATAATGATAATAGTAACAGCAACAACAGTAATAATGATATGGATAAAACAATAATAAAACATTAATTACAATAATGATGATTATAACAATGATATCGTGATAACATGATGATGATAACGATGATGATAACGATAATGATAGTAATAATATTAAAAACAATAATAATCATAATATCATAACTATAATAATAATGACGACGGAAATAAATCATAATAATGGATAATAAATGAAAATAAAATAGCATAGTAACAAATAACGATACTAAGAAGAAAAAGACGATATTAATAAACAAATTTAACGAAATAAAAGTTTAGTGTCATTGTCATCAATTATATATGCTAATTTATCTTATATTAACTTCATTTTAAAAAAGAATGTGAAATCTCTTTGGTTTACATTACAAACAAAAAAAATTACCAAGATTTATAGCTGAACATAAAATATATGATATAAAAAGACTATAAACATTCATTCAGCATGAAGATCTAACACAAA
>NC_091562.1:8967478-8969978 GCF_042767895.1 Penaeus vannamei
CCCTCCCTCTCTCTCTCTCTCTACTCTCTCTCTCTCTCTCTCTCTCTCTCTCTCTCTCTCTGTCTCTCTCTCTCTCTCTCTCTCCTCCTCTCTCTCTCTCTCGCTATTCCCATCTTTAATCCTTACTCTCTCTTTCTCATCCCCTTTACCTCTCTCTCTTCTATCTTTTCACTCCTTCCTCCCCCTTTCCGCCTGAACCTTCGGTAACCTCAAGATGTTATTAATCCCATCCACACCCTTTCCCCTCCTCCTCTCCCCCTCTTCCCTCCTCCCTCTTCCATCTCTTAACCCCCCTCCCTCTACTCCTCTTCCCCTTCTCTCCTCTCCTCCTCCTTCCCCTTCTCCCCTCCTATCCTCTCTCGCTCCTCTCTTCCCCTCCCTACCCTCTTCTTTCCTCCATCCCCTTCTTCCCTCCTCACCCTCTCTCCTCCTTCCTCCTTCTCCTCCCCCTCCTCCCTCTCTCTCTCCTCTTCCCTTCCCCTCCTTACCTCCTTCTCTCCTCCTTCCTCATCCTCTCTCTCCTCCATCCCTCTTCCCTCTCCTCCTCCCTTACTCTCCTTCCTCCTTCTCTCCTTCTTCCCTCCTCCTCTCCTTCTTCCTTCCTTCCTCCTTCCTTTCCCCCTCCTTCCCCATCTCTCCTCCCCTTCCCTCCTTCCTCCTCCTCCCCTCCCTCCTCCTCTAAAGCCCCCTCTCTCCTCCTTCCCCCCCTCCTTCCCCTCCTCCTTCTCCTTCTCCCCTCCCACCCTCCCCCCCCTCCCCCCCTCGATACCCTAAAGCCCCCTCCGATATTGCGGACCGATAAAGGGAGAGAGTTACGGGCGCGGCTGCAGAGATAGCGCCGGTGGGGGAGGGAGGGGGAGGGGAAGGGGGGGGAGGGGAATGGGGGGGGAAGGGGGGGGGGAGAGGGGAGGGAGGGGAGGGAGGGGGAGGAGGACGGGGGGAGGGGAAGGGGGAGAGGGGAGGGGAAGGGGAGAGGGATAGAGGGAGAGAGGGGGGAGACGAAGGAGGAGGTAGAAGAAGTGGAGGAAGGAGGAGATGGTGGGTGATGAGGATGAGTAGAAGGAGGATGGGAAGGAGGAGGAGGAGGAGAAGGAGAAGGAAAAGGAGGAGGAGGGGGAGGGGGAGGAAAATGAGGAGAAGGATGGGGAATGAGGAGGAGAAGGAGGAAAAGAACAAAAAAGAAGGGAGTAGATGAGGAGGTTGGAGGAGGAAGAGGGAAAGAAAGATGAGGAGAAAAAGGAAGGGGAGAAGGTGGAGGTGGAAGAGGAGGAAGAGAAGGAGGGAGAAGAAGATTAGGATTAGGAGGAAGATGAGGAGAAAAACGAAGGGGAGAAGGAGAAAGAGGAGGTGGAAGACGAGAAGGAGAAGGAGGGAGAAGAAGATAAGGATTTGGAGGAAGAGGAGGAGAAGGAGGAGGAGGAAAAGGAGAAGGAGCAGGTGGATGGGTAGTAGAGGAGGGAACAGAGGAGGAGGAGGAGGAAGAGAAGGGAGGAGGAGGAGTATTTGGAAGAAGGGCTGCAGGAAGAAGAAGGAGAGAAAGAGGAGGAGGAAGAGAAGGAGGAGGAGGAGAAGGAAGAAGGCTGAAGGAAGAAGAAGAAAAGAAAGAGGAAGAGGAAGAGAAGGAGGAGGATGAGTATTTGGAAGAAGGGCTGAAGGAAGAAGAAGAAGAGAAAGAGGAGAAGAAGAAGGAGAAGGATGGAGGATAGGTATAAGAAGAGAAGAGAAGGAAGAAGAGCAGAGAGAGGGAGAGGAGAGGCCAAGGAGGAGGCTGGACAAGGATGAGGAGCAAGGGGGAGAAATTCTGGATCTCGGCCATAGTTCACGAGGATCGAGGGTAGGGGGGAGGGGGGGGGAGGGGAGGAGCAGTTAGGGGGTGGGGAGGGATCTAAAAGGAAGAGAGGGGGAAGGGGGGGGGGTTGATTATAGCTTTCCCATTCCTCCCTCCCACTCCCTCCCTTCCCTTCCTCTCCTCGCTCCATTCCCTCCCTACACTCCCCTCCCTCCCTTTCCCCCTTCCTTCCCTCCCTCCCCCTCCCTCCCTTCCCCCTTCCCTCCATCCCTTCCTCCCTCCCTCCCTTCCCTCTCCTCGCTCCATTCCCTCCCTACACTCTCCCTTTCCCCTTCCTTCCCACACCTTCCATCTCCTTCCCTCCCTCCCCTCCTCCCTTCACCCTCCCCTCCCTCCCTCTCTCTCCATCAGTCCCTCCCCTCTCCTCTCCTCCTCCCTCTCCTTAAACTCCCTCCCTCCCTCCTCCTCCTCCTCTCCTCCATCAGTCCTTCCCTTCCCTCCCCTCCCTCCTCCCTCCTCCTCCTCTCCCTCCTTCCCTCCCTCTCCTCCCTCCCTCCCTCCTCACTGCATCCCGCCCCCAAGAACCCATATATAGTTCAAGAGGCATCTATTTGAGACCCTGATCGCTCGCGCCATCGCTAAGAGGATCAGAGAGAGAGAGAGAGAGAGAGAGAGAGAGAGAGAGAGAGAGAGAGAGAGAGAGAGAGAGAG
>NC_091562.1:8987478-8997478 GCF_042767895.1 Penaeus vannamei
TTGCTATTATTGTTATCATGATTATAATAATAATTATTATTATCAATATTACTGTTATTGTTATTATTATTATTATCATCATTATTATTATTACTACTGTTATTGTTATTCTTACTGTTATTGTTATTATTATCATTATAATTATCATTATTATTATTATCATTATTATTGTTGTTATTATCATAATCATTATCATCGTTATCATTATCATTATTATTGTTTTCTTATTCACTTCTATCCTTTCGTTTCTATTTGTCATATATCACTATGTTTATTCATTTGTGCATCTATTTTTCAATATATATTTTATATCAATCTATCTAGTCATCGGTATGTTTTTGTTGTTATTGTTGTTTTTTATCCAAATGCATATATTCATTCTTCTATTCATTGCCCATTTATCCAGATATCTAGCATATCTATTTATCTATCTATTTATTTACCTCTCAATTCATAGGTAATTATCTATTCATTTATCTATTCAGACATTCATGTTTCTCTTTATATAGTTTTTACTCTTAATTCGCAAGTTTATTTACTGACATAATAATTATACAAGTAAATAGATTTTCCTTTTCCTCGGCTGCCTTTAAGAGAAAATTGATCCTTACATCCAACACCAGAGACCTCAAAAAAGATTAATTATTATTCTATTATTTCTTCTTTTATTAATAACTTAATTAATAATTAATTAATTAATAATTAATAACTTCTATTAATAAGTTCAAGTTTCTCTTCATACATTTTATTTTTTACCATTAATCCTCGCTTATTTGCTATCATATAATCCTCATAATAGTAAACAACAACAAAATGTTATCTCCTCGGTTGCCATTTAGAAAAAAAAATCCCTCAATTTCGACACCAGAGAGACCTCAAAACGGAAAGATTATTCATATACTCATTTTTCTCTATACACATTTTTTTTGCTATTAATCCAAACGCTTATTTACTGCCATTTAATCATCATAACAGTAAACAGAAAAAATTCTCTTCTCAGCTGCCGTTACGACAAACAGGCCTCAATTTCAACACCTCTTATGTCCATGTTTCTCTACATACTTTTGTTTTTACTATTAATTCACATGCTTATTTACTGCCACTTAATCATCATAACAGTAAATAGAGAAAAACAAATTCTCTCCTCGGCTGCCGTTAACAGAAACATAGCCCTGACATCCAACACCAGAAAGACCTAAAAAGGAAAGACCTCTATTCATATGTTCATATTTCTCTTTCTGTATACATTTTATTTTTCAACCATTAACCTTCGCTTATTTACTGCCATTTAATCATCATAACAGTAAACAGAGAAAGAAAAATTCTCTCGGCTGCCGCTAAGAGAAACAGGCTTCAATTTCAACACCAGAAAAAAAAGGAAACGGACAGACTATTCATATATCCACGTTTCTATTCATACTTTTTATTCTCAGCCATTAACCCACGCGTATTTCCTGCCATTTAATCCTCATAACAGTAAACAGAGAAAAAGATATCCACTCGGCTGCCGGTAAGTGAAACATTATCTTTACATCCAACAGAAGAAAGACCAAAAAGGGAGAGACTATTCATATGTTCATATTTCTCTTTATACATTTCATTATTAACCATTAACCTTCGCTTGTTTGCTGCCATACAATCGTCATAACAGTAAACAGCAAAAAAATATTCTCTCCTCGGTTGCCGTTAAGAGAAAAAAAATCCTCAATTTCGACACCAGAAAGACTATTCATATGTCCATGTTTCTCTATATACTTTTGTTTTTACTATTAATTCACATGCTTATTTACTGCCATTTAATCAACATAACAGTAAATAGAGAGAAAAAAAATTCTCTCGGCTGCATTAGAGAAACATAGCCCTTACATCCAACACCAGAAAGACCTAAAAAAGGAAAGACCACTATTCATATGTTCATATTTCTCTTTATACATTTTATTTTTATCCATTAACTCTCTCTTATTCGCTGCCATTTAATCCCCATAGAAGTAAACAACCAAAGAATATTCTCTCCTTGGTTGCTGTTGAGAAAAAAAGACCTCAAAACGGAAAGATTATTCATATATTCATGTTTCTCTACATACTTTTGTTTTTACAATTAATTCACATGCTTATTTACTGCCACTTAATCATCATAACAGTAAACAGAAAAAAATTCTCTCCTCGGCTGCCGTTAACAGAAACATGATCCTTACTTCCAACACCAAAAAGACCTAAATAGGAGAGACTACTATTCATAAGTTCAAGTTTCTTTTCATTCTATTCTTTACCATCAACTCTCGCTTATTTGCTACCATTTAATTTTCATAATAGTAAACAACAAAAAAATATTCTCTCCACGGTTGCCATTAAGAGAAAAAAAAAAATCCTCAATTTCGACACGAGAAAGACTTCAAAACGGAAAGACTATTCATATATTCATGTTTCTCAATACACATTTTTTAGCCATTAACCCACACGCTTATTTATTGCCATTTAATCATCATTATTGTAAACAGAGAAAAAAAAATAGTAAGAGAAACATACTCCTCAATTTCGACACCAGAAAGACCCCAGACTTCATATATTCATATTTCGCTATACACATTTTTTTTACCATTAACCCACACGCTTATTTACTGCCACTTAATCATCATAATAGTAAACAGAAAAAAATATATATTAAAATAGTAAAAGAAACATGCCCCTCAATTTCGACACCAGAGAGACCTCAAAAAAGGAAAGACTTAAAAAGGAGAGAGAAGAGAGACTCGCTAAACCAAGACCTCCCTGGACTGAAAGACTGAACACCAATCACTTTCAAGCAATGTAAACAACGCGGGCCATGTTTGGAAGCTCCGGACGCCCACATTCGGGGGAAAAAATGAGTAGATGAGAAGAAGAATGAGGAGGAGGGAAGGGGAAGAAATCACTACAGATTCTTCAGTCACTCTTAAAATTTAAAAGAAAAAGAAAAAAAGGAAAGAAGAAAATAGAATTAATAAGGAAAAATAGTGGATACAAACTACATAACTAAACAACATGAGCAAAAGCAACAGCAACAATAAACATGAACAAAAACAACAGCAACAATAAACATGAACAAAAATAAGCAACAACAACAATGAACATGAACAAAAATCAACAACAACAATGAACATGAACAAAAATACAACAATAACATACAGCATGAACAACAACAAAAACAATAATAATAAACATCACGAACAAAACCACCAAACAAAAAACTACAACAACAACAACATCCAACCCAGACCTCGCCACGCCCCCAAAGACGCTCCTTCCCCCCTACCCCTCCCACTCCACCCCTCCACCCACCCTTCACCCGCCCCTCCACCCACCCCTTCCCCTCAAATGAATATACAGTAGTACCCAATCCCGCCCATACCCCCTCCCCCCCCAAAAAAAAAAAAAAAAAAAAAAAAAAACACGCCTAGGCCCCTTACCACGCCCACGCTCCAGGTCTTTATCTCTCTCACGTTCTGTCTAACACCCCGGAGTGAGGGGCTGTGGGCGTGAGAGGGGGGGGGGGCGGCACGAGAAAGGAGGTGAAAAGGTTCTGCATTATTGGCTACCGCTGATCGCCAGATAATGTCAGCCGGGCTTTTTGTCTATTTTTATTGTTCTTTTTTTGTCTTTCTTTCTCTCTTTCTTCTCTCTCTTTTTCTCCTTCTCTAGTAGGAGTGTTGATAGTAGTACTATGTGTAGTAGTGGTAATAGTATTAGTAATACTAGTAGTAGTAGTAGTAGTAGTAGTAACAATCGTATAACAGTAGTAAAAGTAGCAGTAGAAGCAATAGTAGTAATAGCAGTAGTGGGAGTAGTAGTAGTGATAGCAGTAGTAATAATAGTAGTAGGAGTAGTAGTAGTAATAGTAGTAGTATTAATGGTAGTAGTAGTATAAGGAGTATTAGTAGTAATAGTTTTAATAGTAGTAGTGATAGTAGTAGTAGTAATGGCAGGAAAAAGTAGTAGCAATAGTAGTAGTAGCAGGAGGAGGAGGAGTAACGGTAGTGTCCCAATATGTTTTTCTTAATTTCAATTTTCCTTTCTTTCTCTCTCTCTTCTGTCTTTACTCCTCCACCTCTTACATTTCTACTCTCTTTTATCCCCTCTTTTTGTCATCTCCTCTCCTTCTTTCCGGTCTTTCATTTATTCCCTTTTCAAATCACATTTCCTCTTTCCTTCCTTATCATTCGCTTGTAATCTTCCCTGTCCCTAATTCCCTTTCTTTTGGTCTCTTTTCCTTCTTCTCTCCCCCTTTTTCCCTATATTATTGCTTCTCTTATCTTCCCATTTTCCCCTCTTCCCTCTTCTGTTCTCTTCTTTTGTTCCTTTTCTTCCTTTTCATTTCCTTTTCGTTTCCTGTCGGACACTTCCTCTTCCTTCCATACTCTCTCCTTTCTCTTTTCTTCCTTTCTTCATCTTATCTTCCCTTTTCTTCGCTTTATTTCTCTCTCCTTCTTTCACCCTCTCCTTCTTGGCCTCTCTCTCTTCTTCTCTTCTCTCTCATACTCTCTTCCTTATTTTCCAACCACTTCCTCCTATCCGAAGAAGCCTATTGCCTTCCTCTTTTTCTCCATTTATTACGTTTCGTTTCTTTTTCCTTATCATCAGTATCTCTCATTTCTTTTCAGCAATTTATTTATTATTATTATTTTATTTATTATTTTTTTGTTTGTTTGTTTCCTTTTCTTGCAGGAAATTCGTTCTTTTCCTTGCCTCCTTCCTTTATCCTCTTCTCTCCTTCCTCATTTCCTTATTTTTCTCTTCTCTCTTTCTCTTTTCCATCTTTCTCCTCCTGTTCCTCTTCCCTCTACTCTTTTCTTTCTTTTTGCATTACTCTACTGCGCGTTGCATGCTATCTACCCTTCCATTCTCTTTTCTTTCTTTCCTTCCCTCTCCTTCTTCCCTTCCGTCTTTCTCTATTCTCTTTTCCACCTCATTCCTTTTCTCTCCTTCCTAATTTTTCCCTCTTACGCTCTCCCTTATTCCCTCCCCCTCCTCCCATCTCTCTTCTTATTGCGTCTCCTTTTATTCTCAGTCATCTTCTTCTCTCCTTCTTCTTCCCTCCTTTCACCTCCTCTAATTTTTACGTCTCCTTGCTTTCCCTCTTCCTCCCTCCCTATTTCTCGCCATTTCATTCTGTCCTCTCATTCTCCTCTTTTTCTTTATCTCCTTCCATCTCTTCTTTTCTCCTCTTCTCGACTTTCCCCTTTCACTCTCCCTCTCTCCACCTCTTCCTTCTTCACGCATTCCCCCTCTCCCCTTCTCCCTAACCATTTTCTTCTCAATCTTCCTCCTCTCCTTTCTTTTCTCTCCTTCCACCTCTTCTTTTCCCTCTTCCCTTTCTCCCTTCTTCCCTCCTTCCCCTCTCCCCTTCTCCCCAACACTTTTTTCTCAATCTTCCTCTCCTCCTCTCCTTCCCTTTCCTTCCTTCCACCACTTCCTCTTCCTCCTTCCCTCCTTCCCCCATCGTCCTACCTCTCCCCTACCCCTTTTTCTCAATCTTCCTCTCCTCCTCTCCTTCCACCACTTCTTATCCTCTTATTCCCCTCCTTCCTTCTTTTTCTCTCCCCTCTCTCCCCTACCCCCTTTTCTCAATCTCCCTCTCCACCTCTCCTCTCCTTCCAACTCCTCCTCCTCCTCCCCTCCACCTCCTCCTCTTCCTCCTCCTCCATCGCCACCACCACCAACACCTCCTCCTCCACCTCCTCCTCCTCCTCCACCTTCATCTCCATCTCCACCTCCACCTCCTCCTCCTCCTCCTCCACCTCCTGCGCCACCACCACCTCCTCCTCTTCCTCCACCTCCACCTTCTCCTCCTCCTCCACCACCACCACCAGCACCTCCCCCTCCACCTCCACCACCTCCCCTCCTCCACCTTCCCCTTCCTCCTCCTCCTCCACCACCTCCTCCACTTCCTCCACTTCCTCCACCTCCTCCACTTCCTCCACCTCCACTTCCACCTCCTCCTCCTCCTCCTCCTCCACCTTCACCTCCTCCTCCTCCTCCACCATCCACCTCCACCTCCACCACCACCTCCTCCTCCTCCTCCTCCACCCTTCCTCCTCCTCCTCCACCACCACCACCACCACCTCCACCTCCTCCACTTCCTCCACCTCCTCTTCCTCCTTCCTTCCTCCTTCCCTCCTCCTCCTCCTCCTCCTCTCTTCTTCTTCTTCTTCTTCTTCTTCTTCTTCTTCTTCTTCTTCTTCTTCTTCTTCTTCTTCTTCTTCTTCTTTTTCTTCTTCTTCCTCCTCCTCCTCCTCCTCCTCGTCCTCTGGCCCACCTGAGCTCGGCATGGCATCGAAATCATCGTCATTATCATAATTCTTTGGACCAGCCAGTTGCACTTTCATGAATTATTCAGGAGTTTGTGTCTGTCTGTGTGTGAAAGGCTGGTGGGTAGGAGGAGGGGGGAGGGGGAGGGAGGTGGGGAGGGGAAAGGAGGTGTGGAAAGAAGGGGAGGAAGTTGAGAGAAGGAGGGAAGGAAGGAGAGGATGTGAGAGAGGAGGAAAGGGGATGGAGGAAAGGAGGAGGAGGTGTTGGAGGGAAGGAAGGAAGGAGGGGGTGTTGGAGGAGAGGGAAGGGGATGGAGGGTGGGAGGGGAAGATGGAGGGAAGGGGAGAGGTTAGAAGGAAGTGGAAGGGCTGGAGGGAAGGAAGTGGGGGGGTTGTAGGAAGGAAGGGGGTGTTGAAGGAAGCGGGGATGTTGGAGGGAAGGGGAGGGACTGGAGGGAAGGGGAAGGAAGGAGGGGATGGGAGGAAGAATTAGAGAGAAAGGAAGGAGCTAGAGGAAATGAAAGGAGAAGGGGTTATGGGTAGGGAGAGAGGGGGATGAGGGTAGGGCGAAGGGGAGGAGGCAGGGTTAAAGAGAGATTAGAAGGGAGGAGGAGGGGAGATGAGGTGTTAATGAGAGAGGGGAGGGGAGGAGGGGGAGGTGAGGAGCTAAAGAAAGTGGGGAGGGGAGGGGATAGGGGGGTAGGAGAAGGGTTAAAGGGGAGAGAGGATGGGGAAGGGAGATCGGGTGATAGGGAAGAGTTAACAGGAGAGGGTAGGAGGGGAGGGGAAGTGGGGAGGAGTTAGGAGCAAAGAGAGGAGGGGGAGGAGAAAGCGGGAAGGGGGAGGGGGAGGGGGTATCAATTAGGTTCTCGTTACTAATAATGACACAGAGAGAGAGACGATAATTAGTCAATGAGATATTCACATGACAATAAAAAAACACGAAAAAAAAACACGATAAAAAACACGAAAAAAACGAAAAAAAGCGAGCGAATGTGTGTATCACTTTCAATTCCTCTGAACAATTTTTTATGATCATTGTTAAGCGGAGACAAAAGGAATTGCGAAGAAAATATTAGACATTGTTATGCCAAGAATGTCATAGCGCAAAAGATTTATATACATGCATCTTAAAAAAAAAGAGATACAGACCAGATCGAAAATTAAGATAACACGAAATACAAAGATATGAAAATTCGCGATCGTTCAGAACTCATAATCATAATTATCAATTATTATTGTTATCATTATTATTATTATTATTATTTATTTTTTTTTTTTTTATTATTATAATAATAATAATAATAATGATAATAATAATAATAATAATAATAATAATAATAATACTTATTATTATTATTATTATTATTATTATTATTATTATTAGCATTATTATTATTATTATTATATTATTATTATCATCATTATTATCATTACTATTTTTATTATCATTATTATTACTATTACTAGTATTATCAATATCATTATCATCATTATTATTATTGTTATCATTATTATTATTATCATCATTATTATCATTATTTTCATTACTATCATCATTATCATTATTATTATTATTATCATTATTATTGTTGTTGTTATTATCATCATCATTATTATAATTATTTTCATTATTATCATTATTATCATTACTCGAAAAAAAACACAAACACTGACAACAGAAATTAAAAAAATGTTCCTGCATGAACAAAGAAGAACAACAGCAACAGAACAAATACCTGCCGAACGAGAGAACAGATGGAACTTATCTGATCGGTGAGTATTTATTAACTGAAGAACATTTCTGACCTAATTACAGCTGACACGTTGAGGCAATACCTTATATGGAGATGCCTGTTTTGTATTTTCTTTTTGTTCTTTTTTTTGTTTTGTTTCTTCTTTTGTCTTTTGTTTTTTCTTTTTATTTTCTTATGCTTTTATTATTTCTTATTTTTCTCTTCTCTCTTTTCTGCTCTTTCACTTTTTCTTCCTCTGTCTTATATATTTCTTCTTCTCTTATATTTTTCATCTGTTTTCTCTTTCTCTCTTACTATTATTGACTTTTCTTTCCTTTATATTTTTTCTCCTCATTTCCTTTGATTCCACTTCTTATCTACCTTACCTTCTATTATCTTCTCTCTCTTCCACTCTCTCTCTAATTTCTCTCTCTCTCCCTCCCTCCCTCTCTCTCTCTCTCTCTCTCTCTCTCTCTCTCTCTCTCTCTCTCTCTCTCTCTCTCTCTCTCTCTCTCTCTCTCTCTCTCTCTCTCTCTCTCTCTCTCTCTCTCTCTCTCTCTCTCTCTCTCTATCTATCTATCTATCTATCTATCTATCTATCTATCTATCTCTGTTTATTGCTAATGCCTGAGTTGGTATTCTTTCTTAATTCTACTTCATTATATTTTAATCTTCGTCTTTCTTTATTAATTTTCTTGAATATTTTTTTCATATTTTTCATCTTTTCATTTCATTTTCTGCTCCGCCCATTATATCTTATTCTATTTTATTTCTCTTCCTTTTCGTTTTCGTGTTGGTTTTAGTTTTTTCACACCGATGTGTCTACTTTTAATTTGTCTTTCCTTCTTCATCTTTTTCTCTCTTTCTTCTCTCCATCTTTTTCTTCTTCTTCTTCTCCTTCTCCTTCTTTTCCGTCTCTTTCATTTACTTTTCCTTCTTCTCCCACTATTTCTTTTTTCTCCTACTCCTTCTCTTACTTCTTTTTTCTCCCTCTTTTTCTTCTTCTCCTTCTCTATCTTCTCCTTTTCCTTCTCTTACTTCTCCCGTTTCGCTCTGTTTATTTTATTCCTTCAACTTTTCCTTCTTTACCTTTACTTCTTTTCCTTCTCTTCATGTGAATGAAAATGAATGAATAAATAAAAATAAGAATGACGTGAATGAGGACATGAGAAAAAAAAGAGGAAAAATACAAAATGAGAGAAAATATATAATGGTTGAGTAGGTACAGAAAGGAAGAAAGAAATTTAAAAAAGATAAAAAAAGGGTATGGGAAAAGCCAAAAAAGGGAAGACAGAGAGAAAAACACAGAAATAGGGACAAGGAGAGAGAGAAAGATAGAAAAAAACAGAAGAAAAGAAAAGAAGACGAATAAAAGAAAGAAGTAGTGTTAGGTTTAAAAAAGAAGAAAGAAAGAAAAAAACGAAATAAAAAGAAACGAAAAAAGAAAAAGAGAAATGAAAAGTAAGAATATGAGTACAAAGATAAAGAAAAGAAAAAGAGGAAACGAGAAATATGAAGAAACGAATAAAAGAAGAATTTAAAGAAGAAAAAGAAATAAAAGCCCCCCCAAAAATCACGAAGAAAAAAAAAAAAAGCTACAGAAGAAATAAAAAAAAATAAAAAAATAAAATACAGAAAAAAATCACAAAAAAGATTGAAAAAAAGCCACAAAAAAGAAGTCCAAAAGAGAGACACATTCACCTCGATATTATTAACAATTATTCGGTTAAGAAGGCTCGGCATCTCTCGTCTCACTTGCTGGTGATAATGTAAAGAGAAATTCCTTATTTGCTATTCGACTGATAATACTTTGACTGGTGAAAGTTCATCCGTTGCTTCATCTCCGTTATTTGCTATGTCTTTTTTATTTTATTTTTACTGTTTTTTGTGTCTGTCTGTTTCTTTTTTTTTTTCTTTTTTTTTTTTTTTGTCATTATAGTACGTTGTATTTTATAGATTTTTTTTCTCTAAGTCTCTCTA
>NC_091562.1:9004978-9007478 GCF_042767895.1 Penaeus vannamei
CCTTCTTTTTTCTTCTTCTTCTTCTTCTTCTTCATCATCTTCATCGTCTTCTTCTTCTTCTTCTTCTTTTTCTTGTCCTACGGCAATTGCGAAGATTAGGTATTTTTGGGGGTGTTCCTTTATATCTTCTTCTTCTGTCTTTCTTTCTTTCTTTCTTCTTTATGATGGGATGGGGGAGGGGGTGGAGTAGGGGGGCGTTTGTACTAGGTTCATTACATTCTTTTTGGTTTTCCATTTCTCTCCTTCTCCACCTTTTGTCTCCCTCTCTATCTTCTGTCCATCTCTCTCTCTCTTTCTCTCTCTCTCTCTCTCTCTCTCTCTCTCTCTCTCTCTCTCTCTCTCTGTCTTTCCCTCTCTCTCTCTCTATCTCTCTCTCTCTTTTCCTCTCTCCTTCTCTACCTCCCTCCCTCACATCCCTTCCTCCCTCTCTCCCTAACTCCCTCCCTTCCTATCTCTCTCTCTCTCTTCCTCCCTCCATCTCTCCCTCCCTCCTTCACCCCTTCCCCTCCCTTCCCTCCCATTCAGACCAAGTATCACTTGAACGCCTCTCCATATGCAATACCGCATATTTCGAATTTTGCACACCCATTAACCTCGACCCTCCCCTCCCCCCCTCACCCACCCTCTACCCCTTCCCCCACCAACCCATCCATCCTCTGACCCCCCTCTCCCCCCACCAACCCATCCTCAGACCCCCTCTCCTTGCCCACCCATCCTCTACCCCCTTCTCCCTGCCCACCCTCCCCATCCCATACCCCCCCTCTCCCTTCTCCCTGCCCACCCATCCTCTGACCTCCTCCCCCACCAACCTAGTCCTCTAACCCCCTCCCTCTCTCACTGCCCACCCATCCTCTGACCCTCCCTCTCCCCACCCACCCATCCTCTACCCCCTCTCTCACTGCCCACCCATCCTTCTACCCCCTGCCCACCCATCCTCTAACCCCCTCCTCCCCCACCAACCTATCCTCAGACCCCCTCTCCCCGCCCACCCATCCTCTACCCCTGCCCTCTCTCCCCGCCCACCCATCCTCTACCCCCTCTTCCCCTCTCCCTGCCCACCATCCCATCCAATACCCCCCCACCTACCCTCTAACCCCTCCCCCGCCCACCTTCCCCCCCTCTAACCCCCACCCCCACCACCACCACTCCCTCTAACTTTCTCCCTGATTATCATAAACTTCATTCCGATATTCCCTGTCGTTAAATGTTGCAAAAGCTCAACACACCCATTTCACAAGAGAGAGGCTGTGCAATGTTCTATGAAAATGCCGTTTTGCTGGTCGCTTCGTTGCAATACCTGTCGGAGCCCCGGCGAGGTCCCTCCGAGGTGTGAGATGAGTTAAGATGCCATAATGAGGCACTTATGAGGCACTTATGAGGCACTTATGAGGCGATGTACTGTGATCCGCTGCGGTGTCTGGGCGCTAACATGATGGCACTGGGGAAGCAACGAATCTTTTTTAGCGTGGTGATACTTTTAAAGGTCGAGAGGGAAATAAGTTTAAAAATAAATATCGCGAGCCACAATAAGCAGATGTAACAAATATATAAATAAATAAAATAGAGAGAGAGAGAAAGAGAGAGAGAGAGAGAGAGGCAGAGAGACAGAGACAGAGACAGAGAGAGAGAGAATACGTAAAGATAAAAAAAAAATCCAAAAATACATAATAAATAAAGAAAAAAACATAAACAAACAACAGGAAAAAAAGGTCAAGACAAAAACGAAAGCAAAAACAGAACAAAACAAAGGCGTAAACGTTTGATATATATATTTAAGATTGCGGGAGAGAACATGAACGCGAGCAAAATCAGAGCAACAACTAGTCAGCCTTATCTCTCTTATCGTAGTCGTGCTACATGAAGTAATAGCGCGATCCAGTCGACAACGAGAGAGAGAGAGAGAGAGAGAGAGAGAGAGAGAGAGAGAGAGAGAGAGAGAGAGAGAGAGAGAGAGAGAGAGAGAGAGAGAGAGAGGGAGGGAGGGAAAGAGAGAGAGAGGGGGGGGGAGTAGAGGGAGAGAGAGAGAGGGGGAAGTAGGAGGGAGAGAGAGAGAGAGAGAGAGAGAGAGAGAGAGAGAGAGAGAGAGAGAGAGAGAGAGAGAGAGAGAGAGAGAGAGAGAGAGAGAGAGGGGGGGGGTGGGGGAGTAGGAGGGAGGAGAGAGAGAAAGATAGAAAGAGAGAGGGGGAAGAGTAGGGAGGGAGGGAGGGAGGAAGAGAGAGAGAGAGAGAGAGAGAGAGAGAGAGAGAGAGAGAGAGAGAGAGAGAGAGAGAGAGAGAGAGAGAGAGAGAGAGAGAGAGAGAGAGAGAGTGGGAGGGAGGGAGGGAGGAGGAGAGAGAGAGAGAGGGGGAGTAGGAGGGAGAGAGAGAGAGAGAGAGAGAGAGAGAGAGAGAGAGAGAGAGAGAGAGAGAGAGAGAGAGAGAGAGAGAGAGAGAATGAGAGAGAGAGAGAGAGAGAGAGAGAGAAAGAGAGAGAGAGAGAGAGACAGCCAGAGCGACAAGAC
>NC_091562.1:9072478-9074978 GCF_042767895.1 Penaeus vannamei
GAGAAAGGAAAAAAATATTTAGAAATTTAACAAAAAAATTGTCCTTTAAATCTTATACAGAGAAACATCTATGATCTTTCTGTCTGCCTGTTTCTCTCTCTCTCTCTCTCTCTCTCTCTCTTTCTCTTTATATATATATATATATATATATATATATATATATATATATATATATATATATATGTATGTATGTATGTATGTATACGCGCACACACACACATCTATCTATCTATCTATCTATTTATCTATATATATATGTATATGTATATATATGTATATATATATATGTAGATATATATATATATACATATATAAATATATATATATATAAATATATATATATATATGTATAAATATATATATATATATATATATATATAAATAAATATATATATATATATATACATATTTGTACGTGTGTGAATATATTGATATGCATTTATTCATATACATATATAGTATTTTTCTCCACTGTCAAAACTCGTGTCCCTTTGTGTGCATATGAGGATTTCCCATTGCTATGCATACATGCAACTCAGATTACCCATGTTTGCTTGCGTGCCTGTAACATATCTTTCATGCCGACTCATTGACAAGCGCCACCGCATGACAGAGTCCATAATCGTGACCAGTGACTGTATGTGAGCGGCATCGCAGACGCACACACACACACGCATGCACACACGTACACGCTATCGTTTGAAGTAATCAAGAATTGGCTATTTATCTACGTTTTGCATTCCTTATAATGACACTTCCATCACGACAAAAGAAAAACCCGAGAAATACGATCCCCGCCCGCGTGTTTTGGAGACGCTGGCGACGCATACAGAGAGAGACACGAGGGAGGTTGTGAGAATACGATTTTATTTCTATATTAAACGATGTGAAAGTTTGGTGCCAGCCTTTGTTAGAGGAAACTTTTGTTAAATGAAATGGAAAAAAACGTTTGTTTGTATAGAATATAAACAAAAATGATATAATGATGAAGATGATAATGAAAATAATGATAATAACAATGGTGATAGAAGTAGTAGTAATAATAGTAGTAGTAGTAGCAGTAATGATGATGATGATGATAATGATGAGGATGATGATGATAGTATACTAACAATAATAACTACGATAATAAAAGGTAATATTGATGATATCAATGATAATAATGATGAAAATAACTACAATAGTGTTGTTAATGATGATGGTGATGATAATTATGGAACGACAATAGCATGGTAATACTTTGTTGATGTTTTTGGGCATTTTCATGATGAAAATATCAATGATTATAACCTAACCATTATATCATATTATAATTAATGGCTATGATAATCATAATATCAGTAACGAAAATAACGGGGATTCAAGTCATGATAGCATTTATCTTGACGAAACACTTGTAAAATCGAAACAAAGGACACTTCCTAACCAGATTTCCGCCAAAAACTAGATAATAAAAAAATCATCTGATCAGGTAGGTGACGCAACTTTTTCTAGACCCCAACTTTAATCACACATTTTTCTCCCTTTTTTTCCTTGACTTCTATTCTTGGCAGGAAAACAGCATCTCTGACAGCCATTAATTTTGCGCAGATCACGTGAAATATGATCAGCGAAGAGCTAAGATAAATTGGATGGTTTTAATAATCGACATCTGGTAATTATAGGGTACAGGAAGAGCTACCAAGCTATTTATAAGTTTGCTACATGTATAATGGATTTCAGGGTCACACAGCAAAATTAATTATGTTGATAGTGACGATAGTGATTATGATAATTAAGATGATGATAATGTTTATGATGGTGGTAAAGCTTATTATAATGATTAAGGTTGTTATAATAATTATGATGATAATGATTAATATGATTGAAACAGAAATACTGTTAAGAATTACTATAATGATTAATTAAGAAATAGCAGGGGTAAGCATACATAATGTTTTGTTACTAATGAAAATCAAACTATAGGTATTTTTTTTATTAAAAAGTATATATATATATATATATATATATATATATATATATATATATATATATATATATATATATATATATATATATGTAGAATTATTTAGAGTATATGTTATATGATATATAATTATTGATGACATTGTTCAAAACTCTAGGTTGTTATCACTTAATCACCAGTAGTTTAGTTTAATTACCGTTCATGGCAAATACTTTCTAAGACACACAGACTAATGCGAAACGAGAATATATCTGATTAGATTAATTGCAAAAAAGTATATGAGTGATATATATGTTATTATAATTGCACCTGTGATCATAAAATTGATGATAGCATTAAAGTATAAGAATTTTTTAAAATGGGCTACATTAATGAGAAACCTAGAGAGAGAGAGAGAGAGAGAGAGAGAGAGAGAGAGAGAGAGAGAGAGAGAGAGAGAGAGAGAGAGAGAGAGAAAGAGAGAGACGAGCGAGAGAGAGAGCGAGAAAGAGAAAACGAGAGAGAGAGAGAGAGAGAGAGAGAGAGAGAGAGAGA
>NC_091562.1:9079978-9082478 GCF_042767895.1 Penaeus vannamei
TGTGTGTGTGTGTGTGTGTGTGTGTGTGTGTGTGTGTGTTATAACAATGTAAAATATAACAAATAACATTACCTAACCACATCTACAAAAATAACCATATCTATTGAAATAACAATGACATGTATACAAAAAATAACAAAATGTGTGTGTGTGTGTGTGTGTTATAACAATGTAACACATAACAATTAACATTACCTTGCCACATCTACAAAAAATTACCGTATCTTTTGAAATAACAATAATGACACATGTATATATAAAAAATAACAAAAACAACGTAAACTACAAGTACCAACGACAATAAAATCAACAAAGCACAAATACCAAAATAGCAATATCAGTACCATCAATACCTGTAACAACATTAACAACCACAGTTATAACGAAGCTCACAAAACTCAACGGTTCTCTCTCACTCACGCACTCACCCTGGGGTACGCCTTTTAATCCGTGTCGTTACGAAGTTAAATCAATTCTTGTTCCCTTCTCTCTCTCTCTCTCTCTCTCTCTCTCTCTCTCTCTCTCTCTCTCTCTCCCTCTCTCTCTTTCTCCCTCTCTCTCTCTCTCTCTCTCTCTCTCCATTCTCTTCCACCTTCCTTCCCCATAAATAAGTTAAATCAACTCTTATTCCCTTCCCTCTCTCTCTCTCTCTCTCTCTCTCTCTCTCTCTCTCTCTCTCTCTCTCTCTCCCCATTCCCTTCCCCTTTCCTTTCTCCATAAATAAGAGAGAAAAAACGGAAAATATCTTTATATAAAGACACCTAAAGAGTTGAGATGGCATATCGGCTGATCAAAGGACCTTGCAAGAGTTCCTCGTTCGAATTATACAATTATTATCATCCCAGAGAAGTAAAAGATTCGAGTGCTGAGTCATCGTCGGAGACCTCGAGACCGGGACCAGGACCCAGACGGTCTTGGAGCTGGCTTGGTCTTTGGGTCTTCGGTCTTAGGGTCTTGTTTTTTTCTTGGACCAAAAGGTGTGTGGGGGAAGGCGGTGGCTTTTTCGAATGACGTTTGATCTGGCTTTGGCTTCGGTTGCAATTTTTCCATATGATTTATTTTCCTTCTTTGTGGCACGGAGGATACTGTACGTATTGTTATCGTTTCCATGTTTTTATCATTGTTTATTATCATCATCACCACCATTTGCATTATTATTATATATTATCATTGTTATTTTTATCATCAGTCGTTATTATCATTATTATTATCATGATTATGTTCTAGTAGTTGTAGTAATAGTGATATTGTTGCTATTACTATTAATAATATTACAATTATCACAATCATCATTCTTATGACTATTATTTTCTTATCACCATTAATATGATTTATTATTATTATTGTTGTTGTGGTTATTATTGTTATTACTATTATTGTTGATGTTAGAGTTACTATTAGTAGTATTACTGCTACTACTAGGATTACTACCACTATGATTATTACTAATATTATTATTACTATTATCGGTATTATTTTTACCACTATTATGATCATCCTTTTTGTTAGTGTTAATATTATCATTTTCATTGTTTTTATTATTGTTATGAATATCATTATTATTATCATTATTAGTATAACCCTTTTATTGTCATTATCACCGTTATTATCATTATTAATATTATTTATTATTATTATTATCATTAGTATTATCATTATCAATATTATTATTATTTTTATCATTAGTATTATTATTATTATCATTGTCATTATTATTATTATAATTGTTATTGTTATTCTTATTATTATCACTGTTATTATTATCATTATTATTATCATTATCATTATCATTATCGTATTATTGTTTATTATTATTATTATTATTATTATTATTATTATTATTATTATTATTATTATTATTATTATTATTATTATTATTATTATTATTATTATTATTACTGCTGCTCATTATTATTATTATTATCATCATCATCATCATTATTATTATTATTATTATTATTATTATTATTATTATTATTATTATTATTATTATTATTATTATTATTATTATTATTATTATTGTTATTATCATTATTATTGTTATTATTATTATCATTATTACTATTATTATTATTTTATTATTATTATTCTATTCTGTTATTGTTATTATTATCATCATTATTATTTTTATTATTATCATCATTATCATCATTAATATCATCATCATCATTATCATTACTCCCATTATCATTATTACTATTACTATTACTACTATTCTTATTGTTAATATCATTATCGTTATCTTTGTTATTAGTAGAATTTTCATCATCATCATAAATGTTATTGTCCTTTTCATTATCATTATTTTCATGATCATTGTTATTGTTATTACTATTTTACTGATATTGTGATGGTACTATGCTTGTTATGATTATTTTTCTAACCATTATCATTATCATTATTTTTGTTATCATAATTGTTGCTATCATTATTATTATTATTATTATTATTATTATTATTATTATTATTATTATTATTATTATTATTATTATTATTATTA
>NC_091562.1:9089978-9092478 GCF_042767895.1 Penaeus vannamei
CTTTCTTCTACTTGTCTTTCTTTCTTATTTTCCATTCCCTCCCTACCACCAAATTCTTTTCCCCTGTCCTCTTCTTTCTCCATTCTCTTTCTCCCATCCTTTTCTTTCCTTCCGTTTTTTTTTTTTTTATGTGTCCATTCTCTCTATTCTCTCTCTCTTTGATTTTACCTTTTCGTTTTGCATTATTTTTCACTCATCCATTTTCTTTCTTTCCCTTCCCCATTCTCTTTCTTTACTTTCCGTTCTTCCTCGTTTTCCATTCTCTCCCTTCCAGCGATTTTCTTTCTTTTCTCATATTTTTTTCCTTCTCTCCTTCCTTCTTTCCTTGCTTCCCTTTCCTTCTTTCATTTCTTCCCGTTTTCTATTCTCTCCCTCTCACCGCTACTTTTTTCCAGGTCTTTGTGATGCATTAGAAATCTTGGCGAAATAAACGTGGATTTTTTGCTTTAAACTTTAAACGATAATGATAACAATAATATTGATAATCATAATCATAATGATAACAATAGTAATGATCATGATAATGATAATGATAATAATAATGATTATGATAATGATAATGATAATAATAATAAGAGAAACAAGTAGAGAAATAAAAAAGATGGAAAAAGGAAAAGAACAAGAAAAAAGTGATAGTAATGATTCTAATAATAGTAATAAAGATAATGGCAATAATAACAGCAACATTAACAGTAGTTGCAATTATAATGATTACAAGAATGGTACTCATGGCCCTAATGATAATCAATATCATAATTCTGCCTGTGTTCTGTTCGTCCATTCGTTCATGTGGTACACCTGATAGCATGCATCCTGTGATTAAGAAGTTGGAGTAAAATGGTGTGATAATTGACAACATAAACATGAAAGAATGGCATCCATACCCACGCACACACGAAAGGTAGAAGAAGGAGAGTGAAAGAGGGAGAGAGGAAGGGAGAAGTAATTTTTTTTTCTTCTTGGAATTTCCACGAGTCCCGCTAGTAGGAATAATGATAACATATCAATAATAATAGCAATACAAATGGCTATAATAGAAATAATAGAAGTGATAATAATAATGATAAGGATAATGATACTAATGATGACAATGATAATGATACTAATGACAACAATGATAATGATACTAATGATAACAATGACAATGATAATAACAATAACTGATAGTAATTATAAGGAGAAAAATCATATTGATTATAAGGATAATATTGATAACAACAAAAACAACAATAAAAGCAAAGACAGCAACAGCAATAGCAAAGATAATAATTATAGCGGAACACAACAACAATAGAAAACGGAATTGTTATCATTATTTGAATTTTCATTAGCAGTAATATTAATTGTAAGACCACAAGCATGGTCATTATGATGATACCGCTATCACTAGAATACCTTCTCTCATTGTCTTGGCGACGCTGGAAATCATAATTAATATCAATCATAATATTTTAAGTACATTTATCTCTATGCATTCACGTAGCTGCCTTTGATATGATAATGCATATCGTATATGATGCCTTAATGATTATTAACACAGATATCGCAGGTAAACTTCTGGAAAACATATTTTACTTCTCACTACTCTTCTATATTAACCCCCGAAAAAAAAGAATTAAAAAAAAAATACCGGATAAAGCAAGCACGTTTTTTTTTTTTTTTTTTTTTTTTTTTTTTAAACATGGTATCAGAAATAATGAAGTTTTGATCATGGTATCAGAAGTAATGAACTGTGGTATGATGCCAAGCTTGGTTCCTGATTGAAGATTATTATAATATTTTTTTCCCTATCGTTTGAAAATAAAAAGGTGGTACATACGTCAATTGATTTTAATATCATTATAATCACAAATGCCGAAGACGAACAAAGATCTACAAAGATTAAGTTAATTAAAGCGCAGAGTGATAATGCGAACATTAAAAGTATGAGAATATCAAATCATTATTATTAATGCCATGAAAGAATTCTCTGTGATTCAAGTTTTTTTTTCGAAAACAACACTGGGTAGAAGAAGAAAAAAGAAGGAGGAGAAGAGGAAGGAAGAGGTGGAGGAAGGTGGAGGAGTAAGAGGAGGAGGAAAGTGAAGGAGGTAGAGGAAGAAGGAAGAGGAAGTGGAGGAGGTAGAGGAAGGAGGAGGAGGAGGAGGGGGAAGAAGAAGTAGGAAGTGGAGGAGGGAGGAGGAGGTAGAGGAGGGTGAAGAAGGTGGAGGAGGAGGAGGAGGAAGGAGAAGGTGGAAGAAGGAGGAGGAAGGAGGAGGAGATGGAGGGGGAAGGAGGTAGGAGGAGGATGGAGGAGGTGGAAAAAAGAAAAAAGAAAAGAGGAAGAAAGAGAAGAAAAAACAAATAAAGGAATAAAAGAAGAAGAAGGAGATAATGATATACAGTTAACTCCAACCAAAGGCGATGTGCATAATTCAGAACAAAACAGTTCGTTATCTAAAAATGTTTTGCTATTAAAAGTAAATAACATGAGCTAGCTAGTCGGAGGAGAAACAGATCA
>NC_091562.1:9104978-9107478 GCF_042767895.1 Penaeus vannamei
GATAGAGCGCAGGATAGACTCGGCATCGGGGGCTTCTGTTTGTCAGTCGAATACGCTCTACTCTGCCGTGAACAAGGCCTATATAAGTCCTTTTTATAGACCTCGGCTGTGGATATGTAGAGGATTCTTTGTCTGTCAAGGCGGGGGGTTGGGGGTGGTATGTGGTATGAGGGGGGTCAAGATTATCGCTATTTTGCGTGTTTTCCGAGGATTTTTTTTTTTTTTTTTTTTTTGTAGAAAGTGAGAGGAGTCCATCGATACCAAAATCGTCGTGATCGGTTATGCGAAGACAAGGAGAGGGAGAGAGTAGGGGAAAGGTAGAAGGAGAGGGAGAGAGAAAAGGAGAATGAGAGGGAAATAGAGAGGAATAGGGAAAGGGAGAGGGAACTAGAGAGGAACTGGGAAAAGAAGAGGGAATTAGAGAGGAATAAGGAAAGGGAGAGGGAGATGGAAAAGGGAAGGGAGAGGGAGAAGAAAATGGCGAGGAGGATCGATGGGAAAAGAGAGGCAGAGGGAAAAGAACGTAGAGTAGAAGGAAAGGAAAAGGGAGAGGGAGGCGTAACGTAGAAGGAAGAGGGTGAAAGAGGGAGAATGGAATACCTCCTTTGAATGACCCCGTAATAACGATATTGATATAGATGGAATTAAATAGCATATTTAAATCAGTGAAAATCATAATAAAGATCATAAAATTTATAGCAATTTTATTAATGATAATGGTAATGATAATGCTGCTGCTAATGGCGAGAACAATAGCGATAATAATAATATTAGCAATGATAATGATAATTATTACTATTATTATTATTATTATTATAAAGATAATTATGATAGTAGTAATGATAATAATAATAATAATAATAATAATAATAATAATGATAATAATAATAATAATAATAATAATAATAATAATAATAATAATAATAATAATGATAATGATAATGATAATGATAATGATAATGATAATAATAATAATGATAATAATAATAGTAGTAACAATGATAATGATAATAATGGCAATAGTAATAATCATCATTGTTATAACGATAAAAGAAAAAAAAATAATGATAGTAACAATAATTCTAACAGTGATAATAATAAAGATAATGATAACAATAATGACGATGTGATAATAATGATAATAGTGATAATAAAAATGATAGCAACAACAACAATAGCAGTAAAAAATGATAATAATGGTTATAGTCATTATAATGATTATGAGAATAATAGCATTAATTATTATAATGATGATAGTAATAATTAAAGTAATAATAATAATAATAATAATGATAATAATGATAATAATAACAATAATAATGATAATAATGATGATAATGATAATAATAATAATAATAATAATAATAATAATAATAATAATAATTATTATTATTATTATAGTAATAATAATAATAATAATGATAATAATGATAATGATAATAACATCTATAATGATGATGAAAAACAAATAATCACAAATAGAAATAATGAATATAAAACAAAGAAAGACAATAAGATCTCTTACACCCGAACTCATTCATACAATAATGAAGAAGAAGAAAAAAAGAAAATACAAAACTTATCATCCACAAATGTTTTCACAATCCAAACGGATCTCCAAATATCCAATCATTAACATTTGATAGCCAGAGGAAGTACATCTAATTATTAATAATTTTGTCTCCTTCTTCCTCTATCACGTTCTTCGATGCAATCAATGTGATTTCATTAGCATATTTCTTGATTTCTTTGGTCGAAAGGAGCGAGAGTGATAATTATGATGTGTAGGAAAAAAGAGAAAGGAAATGAAGTAAGTGAGTATTGATGTGTAATATTAAAATAATCTTCGATACAATAAAATGTTGATGTTTATGATTATGCAATTGGATGACGTCATAAGCTGAATTATATTACATATCTGTATTGTTCATCAGAGTTGGATCTCGTATTAAATTCATGGTAAGACCTCAAATAGTCATGGTACTTAATTTAGATATATTCAACAATAGATAATGGTAGAAAATACAGCAGATTAACAATGATGACTGTAATGATTGGAGATAGTATGATATAAATAATTCTACAATTGGTGACAAAGATGACATGGACATTGGCAATACTGCTATGAACAGTTACATGAAACTACTATAAACGACAACAAACCCAACGTAAGCACACACAAATACTTTCTCTTCTCTCTCTCTGTCTGTCTCTCTCACACACACTCATACACACGCATATATATATATATATATATATATATATATATATATATATATATATATATATATATATATATATATATATATATATAGAGAGAGAGAGGGAGAGAGAGAGAGAGAGAGAGAGAGAGAGAGAGAGAGAGAGAGAGAGAGAGAGAGATGGATATATATGTGTGTGTGTGTGTGTGTCTGTGTGTGTGTGTGTCTGTGTGTGTGTGTATGTGTGTATACATATATAAACACACACACACATATATATGTATATGTATATATATACA
>NC_091562.1:9109978-9119978 GCF_042767895.1 Penaeus vannamei
TGGAAGTGAAGAAAAGAAAGAAAGAAAGAAAGAAAAAAAAACAATGACAAAGTAGAGAGAAAAAAAAGAAATACACAAGAGGACAAGGAAACCTGAGAAAAGAAGAACACAGACAAGAAAATGGATAGAAAAAAAGCGAAAAACTACACAGACAAAACAGAAAAGAGATACGGAGAAAGGCACAGAGAAACACGAATAACTTCAAAAGGAAAATACAAGGGACGCAAGAAAGGAAATACATAGGCAACAGAACACAAGAAAAGATGATACAAGAAACGACGAAGACAAGAACATACAAAATCACACAGAAGACAGAGTAAAGATAATGAAGATTTATACAAAAAAGAATAAATAAATAAATTCAATTATTGCAATGTGCAAAAAGCAGGTGATAAAACGCGACACAAAGGAGATACAAGACACAGAATGACATGCGAAAGAGAAAGAAAATAAGCAGAAAAGAATAGGAAAAAACAGGTAATAAAAAGAAAATACATAGAGCAATATATAAAGTCCAATATGGCATAACAAGAACAAGCAAACATAACAGAGTATAGAAAGAGGATATGAAGAAATGTGAAAGAAGAAATATATATACAATATATATTATACTAAAGACAAACGATGAGAGAAAAAAAGTTATTGACATAAAGGTAACAAAAACCTGAAAACAGAAAACAGAAAAAAAGTATTTAAAAAAAGAGAAAAACGAAAACCAAGCAAGACAAAGAAAATTACAGAAATGAATATAGGGAGAGGACACACGAAAACACTCACGAAATAAATAAATAAATAAAAGATAAAGAAAACCTGTACACAAAAGAAAAAGAAAAGAAAAAAACAAAAAATGACATAACGACCCTTACCCTTAACCAAACAATATCATCAAAACACACGACAAAAAAAAGGAACGAAATTAAAAGAAGAGAGAGAGAGAGAGAGAGAGAGAGAGAGAGAGAGAGAGAGAGAGAGAGAGAGAGAGAGAGAGAGAGAGAGAGAGAGAGAGAGAGAGAGAGAGAGAGAGGAGGGGGGGGGGGTGGAGGGAGAAAGAGAAAGAGAAGGAGAGAGAGAGAGAGAGAGAGAGAGAGAGAGAGAGAGAGAGAGAGAGAGAGACAGAGACAGAGACAGAGACAGAGACAGAGACAGAGACAGAGACAGAGACAGAGACAGAGACAGAGACAGAGACAGAGACAGAGACAGAGACAGAGAGAGAGAGAAGGAAGGAAGGAAATAGATAGATAGAGAGAGAGAGAATGGAAGAGATAGATAGGTAAAGAGAGAAAGAGGAGAGACAGACAGACAAAGAGAGAGAGACAGACAGAGAGAGAGAAAGGGAAGAGATAGACATATAAAGAGCGAAAGAGAGACAGAGACAGACAGACACAGACACAGAGAAAGAGAGAGAGAGAGAGAAAGACAGACAGACACAGACAGAGAGAGAGAGAGAGCGACAGAGACAGACAGACACAGACACAGAGAAAGAGAGAGAGAGAGAGAGACAGACACAGACACAGAGAAAGGGAAAGAGAGAGACAGACAGACACAGAGAAAGAGAGAGAGAGAGACAGAGACAGACAGACACAGACACAAAGAAAAAGAGAGACAGAGATAGACACAGAGAAAGAGAGACAGAGACAGACTCAGACACAGACATCGAGACAGACACAGAGAAAGAAAGAAAGAAAAAAAACATCCCCATTCCACCCAAAGGAAACTCATCCCCCTGTGGTACTGCAAGGAATCTGTGACCCTTGTGCAATGTAGCGTGTCCGGGGGGTTAAAAGGGGTGAGGAAGGGCTTACAAGACACTGGCGAGGGTGTTAGGGAAAGGTGGAAGAGGCCGTTAAGTAGCCGTGAAGGAAAATTGGAAGGAGAAGGGGGATTTTGGGAATAATGAAGGAAGGAAGAATATCACGAGGGAAGTGGTAGTCTTGGCGTAGGTCCGTTGGCACGTCACGCCCCCCGTTTTTTTCTTTCTTTCTTTCTTTTTATTTTATTTTATCTTTTATTTATTTATTTTTTTCAAATGGGTATTTGTTCATTCTTAGGAGTCTCGTTGAGTTTCGATTGTGTTGTAGTTAGTGTTTGAGTATCGTAAATTTTGTCTGTCTCTGTCTCTTTCTCTGTTTCTTTGTCTGTGACTCTCTCCCTCTCCCTCTCTCTCTCTCTCTCTCTCTCTCTCTCTCTCTCTCTCTCTCTCTCCCTTCCTGCTCCCCACTCTCTCTCATTCTTTCTTTCTCTCTCTCCCTCCCTTCCTGTTCCTCACTCTCTCTCAGTCTATTTATGTTTTGCAAATTCTGTCTCTGTCTCTTTTTCTGTCTCCTTGTCTATGACTGTCTGTCTCTGTTTCTCTCTCTCTCTCTCTCTCTCTCTCTCTCTCTCTCTCTCTCTCTCTCTCTCTCTCTCTCTCTCTCTCTCTCTCTCTCTCTCTCTCTCTCTCTCTCTCTCCTTCCCTCCCTCCCTCCCTTCCCCCTCCCTCTCTCTCAATCTATTTATATATCATTTTGACCTCGTGATTTGTTCTTTTTTCACAACAGTGTTTCTAACTTTAATCCATATATGTGGACTCTTCTAGCATTGTTATTAAAATTATTTAAAAACAACTACGTAAACCTTAATTTCCCATATCGGAGTTTTACTTATTTCTTCTCTTTCTTTCTTTACTTTGGTTATTTACTTTATCGCATTCGCCATTAGACTTTTTTTCTTTCTTTCTTCTTCTTCCTTTCCTTATATATATCATTTACTTTATTTCATTCGATTTCTTGAAACAGTTCCCTTTTCTTTCTCTTTATCTCCTTCTTTACATATATCATTTAGCTTATTTCACTCACTGTTTTTATTTTTTTCTTTCTTTCTTCTTTTTTTCTTCCTTACATTTGTTATTTACCTTATTTCATTCACCATCGTTAGACATTTCTCTTTTCTTTATTTTTCTTCTTTTTTCTTCCCTACATATATCATTTACCTTATTTCATTCACCATCTTCGATCATTTCTTTCTTTTTCTTCTTTTTCTTCCTTTACTTACATAAATTATTTACTTTATTTCATTCACCGTCTTTAAACATTTCTTTTTCTTTATTTTTTCTTCTTCTTCTTCCCTACATATATCATTTACCTTATTTCATTCACCATCTTCGATCATTTCTTTCCTTTTCTTCTTCTTCTTCCTTTCCTTACATAAATTATCTAACTTATTTCACTCACCGTCTTTATACATTTCTTTTTTACTTCTTCTCCTTCTTCTTCCTTACTTAAATTATTTATCTTATTTCATCCACCGTCTTTAAACATTTCTTTCCTTTTCTTCTTCCTTATATATATCATGTACCTTATTTCACTCACCTTCTTTAAACATTTTTTCTTCTCCTTCTTCTTCCTTACTTAAATTATTTATCTTATTTCATCCACCGTCTTTAAACATTTCTTTTTTCTTCTCCTCCTTCTTCTTCCTTACTTAAATTATTTATCTTATTCCATCCACCGTCTTTAAACATTTCATAAAACTCGACATCTCTACTGAGTCTTTCTAACTTCAGTGTAATCCTAGTACAATCTTTTCTCCGAAAAAAATCTTAAATCTTTCCTCTCTCTCTTTTTTAGGCTTAATAGCTAGCCATTATTTACCTCTTCAGCATGCGGGATACACAGGCGTTTTCTTTACGTCCTACTGTGATGTATATCTACGATTTGGTCAATAATAAGCGAGTATTTTTCATTTTCACACGTTTTCTCACTTCGAAGGAACAATGGCTATAGCTGTTTTTTTTTTTTCTTTTTTAATTTTATTTTATTTTTTTTTTTTTTTTGCACGAAAGGCGAAATTCCTGATGGATCGTGCGGCGGATTCATCTTATGACTTCATTCATGCTTCTGCATTTCCTTTTGTCTCACCTTGACTTCGTGACGTCACTTTTGAGTCACACACAAGAGAAATTCACTTATCTTTTTTTTCTTACCCCACCTTCTTTTCTTTATCTTCCCCTTCTCCTTCTTCTTTTTTCTTCTTCTTCTTCTTCATCTTCTCCTTTTGAGGGTGGGAAATCCTTTCAAAGATCCGTCCGCTGGCAAAGAAGATCTCTTGACGGATGAGACACCTTCATGAATGTGAGACGAAGATGAACGGGAGATATTCATAATTCTCTTCTTCACTCACTCCCGGCAGCCGGTCTCTTCTTTTCTCTTCCTGCCTCCTTCCATCCTTGCTGTTCGATCTCTGCTTACTTCATTTCTTTCTAATTTTTTTTAGCTCTTCCATCCACTATTTTCTGCTATTTCTTCTTATTTCTTAAATGTGTCTATTGTTTCTTGTTTCTTTTCGTCTTTCCTCTATTCTCTTTCTCCCTTCTTCGCTCCTTTTTATCCTATCTGTGTTAGTTCCATTTCCTCTCCTCCCTTCTTCATATTTATCATATGCTACACTTCATTTCTATCTCCTTTTTCCTTTTCTCTATACATTTCCCTTCCGTCCCTTCATTTTCTGTTTAATCTGTCCCATCTTTACCCTTTTCTTCTTCCTGATATTCTCCCCCTTTTCACTTCCCATCTATTCTCTCCCTACCCTATTCACCCAGTTCATCTCCTCTTCTTCACTTTTCCCTCTTTATCGACCTCATATCCTCCTCCTCTGCCCCTCTCTTCCCCTTCCATCTTCCTTGCCTTCTCTTCCTCATCTCCCCTTCCTTTTTCCTTGCCTTCTCACCCCATATCCTCCTCCTCTGCCTCTCTTCCCCCTTAATCTTCCTTGCCTTCCCTCCACTCCTCTCTTCCCTCCTCTTCTCTCTCCTCTCCTCTTCCTTCTTCCTTGCCTTCTCTCCCCATATCCTCCTCCTCTCCCTCTCCAACTCCTTCCTTGCCTTCTCTCCTCTCCTCTCGCCCCTCCTCTCCTCTCTCCTCTCCTCTTCCTTCTTCCACGAGAAACGAGGTAATGACGGGGTAATGATGGTCATATCGACTCGAATCTCACGCCTTCAGCATCCGTTCCTTGTACAACTTCCAGATCTTTTGGGAGATTAAAAGGGACGCCGTTTCCTTCTGGATGAGGAACGAGAGGGCGGCGAGACGGAGGAACGAGGAACGGGATGAGATGAGGGAACGAGGAACGGAAGGAGATGAAGGGACGAGGAACGGGAGGAGATGAAGGGACGAAGAACGGGAGATGAGACGAAGAAGTGAAGAGCAGGAGGAGATGAGATGAAGGGACGAGGAACGGAAGGAGATGAAGGGACGAGGAACGGGAGGAGATGAAGGGACGAGGAACGGGAGGAGATGAAGGGACGAGGAACGGGAGATGAGACGAAGAAGTGAAGAGCAGGAGGAGATGAGATGAAGGGACGAGGAACGGGAGGGAGTGGGAAGAAGGGACGAAGAACGGAAGGAGATGAAGGGACGAGGAACGGGAGATGAGACGAAGAAGTGAGGAGCAGGAGGAGATGAGATGAAGGGACGAGGAACGGGAGGGAGTGGGAAGAAGGGACGAAGAACGGAAGGAGATGAAGGGACGAGGAACGGGAGATGAGACGAAGAAGTGAAGAGCAGGAGGAGATGAGATGAAGGGACGAGGAACGGAAGGAGATGAAGGGACGAGGAACGGGAGATGAGACGAAGAATTGAAGAGCAGGAGGAGATGAGATGAAGGGACGAGGAACGGAAGGAGATGAAGGGACGAGGAACGGGAGATGAGACGAAGAATTGAAGAGCAGGAGGAGATGAGATGAAGGGACGAGGAACGGGAGGAGATGAAGGGACGAGGAACGGGAGGAGATGAAGGGACGAGGAACGGGAGGAGATGAAGGGACGAGGAACGGAAGGAGATGAAGGGACGAGGAACGGGAGATGAGACGAAGAATTGAAGAGCAGGAGGAGATGAGATGAAGGGACGAGGAACGGAAGGAGATGAAGGGACGAGGAACGGGAGGAGATGAAGGGACGAGGAACGGGAGGAGATGAAGGGACGAGGAACGGGAGGAGATGAAGGGACGAGGAACGGGAGATGAGACGAAGAAGTGAAGAGCAGGAGGAGATGAGATGAAGGGACGAGGAACGGGAGGAGATGAAGGGACGAGGAACGGAAGGAGATGAAGGGACGAGGAACGGGAGATGAGACGAAGAAGTGAAGAGCAGGAGGAGATGAGATGAAGGGACGAGGAACGGAAGGAGATGAAGGGACGAGGAACGGGAGATGAGACGAAGAAGTGAAGAGCAGGAGGAGATGAGATGAAGGGACGAGGAACGGGAGGAGATGAAGGGACGAGGAACGGAAGGAGATGAAGGGACGAGGAACGGGAGATGAGACGAAGAATTGAAGAGCAGGAGGAGATGAGATGAAGGGACGAGGAACGGAAGGAGATGAAGGGACGAGGAACGGGAGATGAGACGAAGAAGTGAAGAGCAGGAGGAGATGAGATGAAGGGACGAGGAACGGGAGGAGATGAAGGGACGAGGAACGGGAGGAGATGAAGGGACGAGGAACGGGAGGAGATGAAGGGACGAGGAACGGAAGGAGATGAAGGGACGAGGAACGGGAGATGAGACGAAGAAGTGAAGAGCAGGAGGAGATGAGATGAAGGGACGAGGAACGGGAGGAGATGAAGGGACGAGGAACGGGAGGAGATGAAGGGACGAGGAACGGGAGGAGATGAAGGGACGAGGAACGGAAGGAGATGAAGGGACGAGGAACGGAAGGAGATGAAGGGACGAAGAACGGGAGATGAGACGAAGAAGTGAAGAGCAGGAGGAGATGAGATGAAGGGACGAGGAACGGGAGATGAGACGAAGAATTGAAGAGCAGGAGGAGATGAGATGAAGGGACGAGGAACGGAAGGAGATGAAGGGACGAGGAACGGGAGGAGATGAAGGGACGAGGAACGGGAGGAGATGAAGGGACGAGGAACGGGAGGAGATGAAGGGACGAGGAACGGGAGATGAGACGAAGAAGTGAAGAGCAGGAGGAGATGAGATGAAGGGACGAGGAACGGGAGGAGATGAAGGGACGAGGAACGGAAGGAGATGAAGGGACGAGGAACGGGAGATGAGACGAAGAATTGAAGAGCAGGAGGAGATGAGATGAAGGGACGAGGAACGGAAGGAGATGAAGGGACGAGGAACGGGAGATGAGACGAAGAATTGAAGAGCAGGAGGAGATGAGATGAAGGGACGAGGAACGGGAGGAGATGAAGGGACGAGGAACGGGAGGAGATGAAGGGACGAGGAACGGGAGGAGATGAAGGGACGAGGAACGGAAGGAGATGAAGGGACGAGGAACGGGAGATGAGACGAAGAAGTGAAGAGCAGGAGGAGATGAGATGAAGGGACGAGGAACGGGAGATGAGACGAAGAATTGAAGAGCAGGAGGAGATGAGATGAAGGGACGAGGAACGGGAGGAGATGAAGGGACGAGGAACGGGAGGAGATGAAGGGACGAGGAACGGGAGGAGATGAAGGGACGAGGAACGGGAGGAGATGAAGGGACGAGGAACGGGAGGAGATGAAGGGACGAGGAACGGGAGATGAGACGAAGAAGTGAAGAGCAGGAGGAGATGAGATGAAGGGACGAGGAACGGGAGGAGATGAAGGGACGAGGAACGGAAGGAGATGAAGGGACGAGGAACGGGAGATGAGACGAAGAATTGAAGAGCAGGAGGAGATGAGATGAAGGGACGAGGAACGGAAGGAGATGAAGGGACGAGGAACGGGAGATGAGACGAAGAATTGAAGAGCAGGAGGAGATGAGATGAAGGGACGAGGAACGGGAGGAGATGAAGGGACGAGGAACGGGAGGAGATGAAGGGACGAGGAACGGGAGGAGATGAAGGGACGAGGAACGGAAGGAGATGAAGGGACGAAGAACGGGAGATGAGACGAAGAAGTGAAGAGCAGGAGGAGATGAGATGAAGGGACGAGGAACGGGAGGAGATGAAGGGACGAGGAACGGGAGGAGATGAAGGGACGAGGAACGGGAGGAGATGAAGGGACGAGGAACGGAAGGAGATGAAGGGACGAGGAACGGGAGGAGATGAAGGGACGAGGAACGGGAGATGAGACGAAGAAGTGAAGAGCAGGAGGAGATGAGATGAAGGGACGAGGAACGGAAGGAGATGAAGGGACGAGGAACGGGAGATGAGACGAAGAAGTGAAGAGCAGGAGGAGATGAGATGAAGGGACGAGGAACGGAAGGAGATGAAGGGACGAGGAACGGGAGGAGATGAAGGGACGAGGAACGGGAGATGAGACGAAGAATTGAAGAGCAGGAGGAGATGAGATGAAGGGACGAGGAACGGGAGGAGATGAAGGGACGAGGAACGGGAGGAGATGAAGGGACGAGGAACGGGAGGAGATGAAGGGACGAGGAACGGAAGGAGATGAAGGGACGAGGAACGGGAGGAGATGAAGGGACGAGGAACGGGAGATGAGACGAAGAAGTGAAGAGCAGGAGGAGATGAGATGAAGGGACGAGGAACGGAAGGAGATGAAGGGACGAGGAACGGGAGATGAGACGAAGAAGTGAAGAGCAGGAGGAGATGAGATGAAGGGACGAGGAACGGAAGGAGATGAAGGGACGAGGAACGGGAGGAGATGAAGGGACGAGGAACGGGAGATGAGACGAAGAATTGAAGAGCAGGAGGAGATGAGATGAAGGGACGAGGAACGGGAGGGAGTGGGAAGAAGGGACGAAGAACGGAAGGAGATGAAGGGACGAGGAACGGGAGGAGATGAAGGGACGAGGAACGGGAGATGAGACGAAGAATTGAAGAGCAGGAGGAGATGAGATGAAGGGACGAGGAACGGGAGATGAGACGAAGAATTGAAGAGCAGGAGGAGATGAGATGAAGGGACGAGGAACGGGAGATGAGACGAAGAATTGAAGAGCAGGAGGAGATGAGATGAAGGGACGAGGAACGGGAGGAGATGAAGGGACGAGGAACGGGAGGAGATGAAGGGACGAGGAACGGGAGGAGATGAAGGGACGAGGAACGGGAGGAGATGAAGGGACGAGGAACGGAAGGAGATGAAGGGACGAAGAACGGGAGATGAGACGAAGAAGTGAAGAGCAGGAGGAGATGAGATGAAGGGACGAGGAACGGGAGGAGATGAAGGGACGAGGAACGGAAGGAGATGAAGGGACGAGGAACGGGAGATGAGACGAAGAATTGAAGAGCAGGAGGAGATGAGATGAAGGGACGAGGAACGGAAGGAGATGAAGGGACGAGGAACGGGAGGAGATGAAGGGACGAGGAACGGGAGATGAGACGAAGAATTGAAGAGCAGGAGGAGATGAGATGAAGGGACGAGGAACGGGAGATGAGACGAAGAAGTGAAGAGCAGGAGGAGATGAGATGAAGGGACGAGGAACGGGAGATGAGACGAAGAAGTGAAGAGCAGGAGGAGATGAGATGAAGGGACGAGGAACGGAAGGAGATGAAGGGACGAGGAACGGGAGGAGATGAAGGGACGAGGAACGGGAGATGAGACGAAGAATTGAAGAGCAGGAGGAGATGAGATGAAGGGACGAGGAACGGGAGATGAGACGAAGAAGTGAAGAGCAGGAGGAGATGAGATGAAGGGACGAGGAACGGGAGATGAGACGAAGAAGTGAAGAGCAGGAGGAGATGAGATGAAGGGACGAGGAACGGAAGGAGATGAAGGGACGAGGAACGGGAGGAGATGAAGGGACGAGGAACGGGAGATGAGACGAAGAATTGAAGAGCAGGAGGAGATGAGATGAAGGGACGAGGAACGGGAGATGAGACGAAGAAGTGAAGAGCAGGAGGAGATGAGATGAAGGGACGAGGAACGGGAGATGAGACGAAGAAGTGAAGAGCAGGAGGAGATGAGATGAAGGGACGAGGAACGGAAGGAGATGAAGGGACGAGGAACGGGAGGAGATGAAGGGACGAGGAACGGGAGATGAGACGAAGAAGTGAAGAGCAGGAGGAGATGAGATGAAGGGACGAGGAACGGGAGGAGATGAAGGGACGAGGAACGGGAGGGAGAGGGAA
>NC_091562.1:9152478-9153813 GCF_042767895.1 Penaeus vannamei
CTCCCAGTAAGCACTCAGTATGGACAGAGCAGGACAAATCACAAATCAGATAACCTGAGGTGAATTCTATGAAAGATGGAATAATGCAATACCGCATTTTTATCATGAACATTATAACCTCTCCGATCGGGATTCGATCCCTCGCCGCCAATGCAC
The DNA here is from genome assembly GCF_042767895.1 of Penaeus vannamei. NCBI lineage: Eukaryota > Metazoa > Arthropoda > Malacostraca > Decapoda > Penaeidae > Penaeus > Penaeus vannamei. Next base: position 9,152,635 of record NC_091562.1, read on the forward strand.
GTGAATGCATTATTCCATCTTTCATAGAATTCACCTCAGGTTATCTGATTTGTGATTTGTCCTGCTCTGTCCATAAATACCAGTACCCACGAGGAGTGGTGTGAAACTTCACCCCATCCTCATGTATAGTAAGTAGGTAATGTCTAGGATGACAAATAGCGCCCTAGTTGCTCACTCCCGCCTGAGTCTTGCTACGAGTGGTAAAGCGACCGTGCACATTCACATGCATTGGCGGCAGAAATCAGAGAATTATAATAAAATAAAAAGTGATATTACATTGATGATTCTCTCAAATTATCTGATTTATGTTTGTCCTGTCCATAAATACCGAGTGCCAAACAGAGTGAAGTGTGAAATATTATCCGCCTCATGTATGAGTAAGTAGGTAATGTCTATGGATATAGTAAGCCTAGTGCTCTGTAGTCGTTGCAGTAAATCTTACATTGTGATAATATTGTAACGAAAGATCAAAATCCCAATCAGAAAGTATAATATTCATGATAAAATGCGGTATGTACATTGTCCATCTTCATAGAATTCCTGCCGTGCTGGTTTGTGATTTGTATCTGTATCCACTCTTTCCGAGTTACGAGGGTGAGTGAATGAAACTCATATCACCATGTAGTAGGTAGGTAATAATCTATGGACACTCACTCCACGAGTGGAGTCGTTATACCCGAGTGCTAAATCTTACATTCACGTGCGGCGATCAATGTGATAAAAATACGATTACGTATTCCATCTTTCATAGAATTCACCTCAGGCTATCTATTTGTGTTTGTCTTAACCATATCCACTTACAGTATACAGCGAGTGAAATAGCTTCACTATCCACATGAGCAGGTAGGTAATATGGATACTGTGCACTCCTCCCGGTGGGTCGACCACAGTCGCCAGTGCTACATTCACTAACGGCATCAGGTCAGTGGGAAAATTTATAATGTTCATGATAAAGTATTCATCTTCCTCAGGTCTGATTTAGTAGATTTATCTATACCATCCATAAATACCGAGTGCCTGAGGAGTGAGTGTGAACTTCGCTATCGTGGGCAGGTAATGGTCTACCTGGTTCTTTCACTCACTTTGAGGGAATGGTCATTGCCCTGTGTAGAAACGACTTCGTCCCACATGCATGCTGGCGAGATCGGGGAAATTACTAAATAATGATAAAAATGCCCG
>NC_091562.1:9164313-9171813 GCF_042767895.1 Penaeus vannamei
TAGGTAACAAGACGGACAACTTGAAGGAGCAGAAGAAGCAGTCCATTTGCTATCTTTGTCAGGTGTCAGAGAGCGGCGGCAGAAGACCTTGTGACATAGGAAAATAAGACGAAAGGTAAAAGAGACGGGGGAGGAGGAAAGAATGGTGGAAAGAGAGAGAGAGAGAGAGAGAGAGAGAGAGAGAGAGAGAGAGAGAGAGAGAGAGAGAGAGAGAGAGAGAGAGAGAGAGAGAGAGAGAGAGAGAGAGAATATGGTGAAAGGGAAGGTTATGGGGGGAGGGAGGGAGGGAGGGGAAGGAGGGAAGGAGGAAGGAGGAGGAGGAGGAGGGAAGGAGGGAAGGAAGGAGGGAGGGAGAGTGGAGGAAGAGAGAGAGAGAGAGAGAGAGAGAGAGAGAGAGAGAGAGAGAGGAGAGAGAGAGAGAGAGAGAGTGAGAGTGAGAGAGAGAGAGAGAGAGAGAGAGAGAGAGACAGACAGACAGAGAGAGAGAGAGAGACAGACAGACAGAGAGAGAGATAGACAGAGAGAGGGTGGGGAGAAAGAGAAAGAGATCGAGAGAACAAAAAAAAGAAAGAAAGAAAAAACGGGAGAAAAAAAAATAAAAAAAATTAAAAAAAAGAAAGAGAACAATATAAACCGAATAACAAACGAAATAAATAACAAAAGAGAATTACAATTACACACACACACAAAACAGAGAAGAAAAAGCAGAAAAAAGAAAATCTTACCGACTTCGACGTCAAGACACAACACGTCAACGCGGCGAGCACACCGGACCGCATTCCCCAGTGTCTTCTCCGGGAAAATGTTGCTCCTCGATATAATTATCATTCCAGCGAAATCATGAATTCCGGTAAAAAAAAAAAGAAAAAAGAAGAAAAGTGCCTAAGAAAAAAAAGAAAAGTGCCTAAGAAAAAAAGAAAGAAAGAAAGAAAGAAAGACAAAGGAAACCGAAAATAACTAGCAAGGTGTGCATGGCAAAAGGATGATCTAAAAAAAATCGCTTGATATAAAGAGACCGAAAAATAATTAGCGAAGTATGCATGACAAACGAATGGCCTAAAAAAAGGAAAAAAAAAATCATGATATAAGGAAACCGAAAAATAAGTAGCAAGGTGTGCATGACAAAAAAAAAAAAAAAAAAAAAAAAATCATGATATAAGGAGACCGAAAAATGATCAGCAAGGTGTGCATGACAAAAGAATAATCTATTATTAGTGTCATTTTTCTCTTATTTGGCTGACGCGTTGAATGCATGACGAACGATACTGCTTATCTCTGAAATGTGATATCTAGTTGTGTACCATTTTGTTCATGTGCATGGCATTCTGGATTGATTTGCATGGCATTCCAGGTCATGAACGTGGTATTTTAGGTCATATGCATGGCATTTGGGGTCATGCATTCCTTATATTAGGTTAAGTGCATATCATGATTGACATATGCATGGTATTTTCGATTCTTTGTTACAGGATTTTGGGTCAAGTGCATCATGCAACGCATTCTGGGCCACGTGCATGATACTCTGTCTGCGTTCGATTCCCTTGCGCTACTCTAGAGTCTCAAGTCATGTGCATGATACTCTCAATCTGCGTTCGATTCCCTATCAATAATCTTGGAGTATTCAGCCATGTGCATGATACTCTTGATTTGTGTTCGATTCCCTATCAATAATCTTAGTCTTAAGTGCATGATGCTCTTAGTTTGTGTTCGATTCCCTAGCGCTAATCTTAGAGTCTCAAGCCATGTGCATGATACTTTCAGTTTGTGTTCGATTCCCCTCCACTAATCTTAGAGTCTTAGGCTATGTGCATGATGCTCTCAGGCTGCGTTCGATTCCCTTGCGCTAGTCTAGAGTCTTAAGTCATGTGCATGATACTCTCAATCTGCGTTCGATTCCCTATCAATAATCTTAGAGTATCAAGTCATGTGCATGAGACTCTTGATTTGTGTTCGATTCCCTTGCGCTACTCTAGAGTCTTAAGCCATGTGCATGATACGTGTCTGTGTTCGATTCCCTAGCGCTAATCTAGAGTCTCAAGCCATGTGCATGATACGTGTTTGTGTTCGATTCCCTAGCGCTAATCTAGAGTCTCAAGCCATGTGCATGATATGTGTCTGTGTTCGATTCCCCTCCACTAATCTTAGAATCTTAAGCCATGTGCATGATACTCTCAATTTGTGTTCGATTCCCTTGCGCTAATCTGGAGTCTTATGTCATGTGCATGCTATCGGCATCTTGACACGTAGATGACTTGCATGACACCTGATACGCTGACACACACATTTTCTCTCTTTCTTGTGTGTTCTTTTAATTCTCTGTTTGTTGTCCATTTGCCTCTTATTCTCCATCCTTTTAACTTATCTGTTTTTCTTATTTTTTTTTCTTTCTATCCTTATGTCAGTTCATTTGCATATTCAGAATTTAATGTCTTTTATAATTTTTTCCTCTAATTAATGATATTGTTTTTTTTTTATCACTCACTTTCTATCCACAGTACAAAGTTTAATGGTAATAAAGAAAAGAAAAAAAAGAGTAAAATAAAAATAAAAATAAATACATAATTATTTAGATATATTTATAGATATATAAATGGATACACAAATGAATAAACAGATAATACATAGATTAATAAAAATGAATAACAATGAAAAAAATTGTAAGTAAATCAAATGTCCTTAAACAAACAATAAAAAATTAATAAACAAGATTGATAAAATGATATATAAAAAATACAAGGATAAATAAAAGAACAAACAACATGAAGAGTTAGATGACTAAAATAAGAAATATTTGAAGGACTGAAATATATATATATAATATATTCTATATATATATATATATATATATATATATATATATATATATATATATATATATATGTGTGTGTGTGTGTGTGTGTGTGTGTGTGTGTGTGTGTGTGTGTGTGTGTGTGTGTGTGTGTGTGTGTGTGTGTGTGTGTGTGTGTGTGTGTGTGTGGGTGTGTTTGTGAGTGTGTGTAGATAGATAGATAGGTAGATCTATCCCCCCACCCCCATTAGAGGGAGCGCAGGGGTGAGACGACCTCTCTCAGATCTGACGACTTTTTATTCGGGGAAGGTCATCGAGTCAGCGAGTCAGCACTTGAGGGTCGTTGTCTGAGGTCGTTTAAGGACGTTGGAACGGTCGCTCATTTGTGCCTAAATGAGGATCGATCTGCCCAGTCTGTGTTTAAGTGACTTCCGACATTGGTTGGGGGGGGGGGAGGGAGGGAGAGGAGAGAGAGAGGGAGGGGAGGGGGAGGGAGAGGGAGAGGAAGGGAAAGGGAGTGGGAAGAGGAGGGAGAGGGAGAGAGGGGGGGAGGGAAAGGGAGAGGGAGGGAGGGGGAAGGGAAAGGGAGGGAGGGGGAAGGGAGAGGGAGTGGGAAGGGAGGGAGGGAGAGCGAGAAGAATTGGAGGAGGGTTGAGAGGAAGGGGATGGGAGGAAGAGGGGGAAGTGGAAGAGAGGAGGAGAGGAGAGAGAGAGAGAAGGAGGGCTGAAAAGGAAGGGGATGGGAGGGAGGAGGAAACGAGGAAGATAAATGAATGAATAAATAAATAGCTAGCTAGCTAGCTAGAGATAGATAGAGAGAGAGAGACTGTCAGAGACAGACACAAATAGAGAAAAAGACAGACAAACAGAATTCGAGAGAAAGAGACAGGCACAAAAAAAGAAAAAAAAAAAAAAATATATACACTTAACCTCCGCTCCCCCCCCCCAAAAAAAAAAAAAAATGCGCACTAATTCCATAACATTGCCATCTTTCCCGACGAATCGAATGAAAAAAAGAGATGAAAAACAAGAAAAGAAAAACAAAAAAATAACAGTGAAATTCAGTATTCTTCCGATTATTAATATCTCGCTCCTGCAAATCACCTTTAATATGCTGTTGGGCCATGACAGTGCTAAGAAATTACTAGAAATTCCGGGAGGTCTTATTATGGTTATTATTTTAAATTATGGGTTCATCAGCAGCATGTTAAGTAGAGAGAGAAAGACAGAGAGGGAAGGAGGGAGATGGAGAGAGAGAGAGAGAGAGAGAGAGAGAGAGAGAGAGAGAGAGAGAGAGAGAGAGAGAGAGAGAGAGTGAGTGAGTGAGTGAGTGAGAGAGAGAGAGAGGGAGAGAGAGAGAGAGAGAGAGAGAGAGAGAGAGAGAGAGAGAGAGAGAGAGAGAGAGAGAGAGAGAAAGTAAAATAGACAGATAGATAGAGAGAAAGAGTGAGTGAGAGATAGATAGATAGATAGATAGAGAGAGAGAGTGTGTTCTTTCCTTGGCCATGTGTTCGGTAGCTTTCAGGTTAAGGAATGTCAGATTGTCTAAGATTCATTTATTGGTCAATATTCCATCCTTTTGATAACGATGTGAAATGGTTGCTGCGGAGCAACAAAATACAATTTTCAATACAAAAGAAAAGAAAACAAAATAAATAAGTAAATATCCAAAATCACACGCTCACACTCTATCGTATGTGAAACAAACAAGTTTTGAAAATCAACAATATCATATTCTTACCAAAATGATAGCTGGACATATCACTCCCTAATAATCGTGGCAGTCTCCCAATACCATTAGTTGATTTTGAGGAAGGCACACCCTTTTACAGTCCCGAAAAATAGCGGTTTTTTGAGTGCTTTCCTTCAAAAATCGAACCTCACCGCCTCTCTCAACATGGCGTTGTCATCCCTATACATCTTTCAAAAGTTTTTTTTACCCTTAACACATACAAGCTATTGGGGGTTTGTTTCTCTATTAGGTTTATTCTATGATTGAAATTATCAAAACAAAAATCAAATCTCGTAAACATTTGAATAACATATTAACACTTATATTTCCAAAGAAGGTATTGCATCTTACGAAAATATTTTGGCGCGTAATTCAAACTCAATAATATGGACTACTTTAACGCTAACAAGAGAGAGAGAGAGAGAGAGAGAGAGAGAGAGAGAGAGAGAGAGAGAGAGAGAGAGAGAGAGAGAGAGAGAGAGAGAGAGAGAGAGAGAGAGAGAGAGAGAGAGAGAGAGAGAGAGAGAGAGAGAGAGAGAATGATAACGGTAATGATATTGATAATGAGGATGACGATAATGATAGTAATGATAATAATGATGTTATCATCATTATCATCATTACTATCGTGATGATGGTGATCATGATAATGATAAGACAGATAATGATAATGATAATACTGACAATAATAATAATAATAATGATGGTGATAACAATAATAACGATCAAATTGCTGATTATGATATTGATAATCATAAGAGTGATAATGGTAATAGCAACATTAATGATAATGATAGTAATAATGATAATAAAAAAAACAATAGCAAGTAAAATGTAAGAGAAAAAAAGGAGGACGAGAAAGAGAAGAGACATTTGTGAAAAGTAGAATATGAAAAGGGAAATACAAAAATGCAGAATAAAAAAAATAAAAAAAATCGAATCCCTTTTACTGTTTTAAAAATTGAAAAAAAAGTCTTAATTTTTTAAAACTTTAAAATATCTATATACTAATAACAAGAACATTATATCATTTGTAAAAGTAACACTCAAAGAACCATTAGAAATGTTGATAAAAAAAACTTTTTTTTTTCCTTTTTTTTTTTTTTTTTTTTTTTATCAAGATATTTCCTTCAGGATCTCATTAATAATATCCCAGGTTCATGTCCGCGGAGAGATGAACGCTTTTTAACATATCATTATGTTCAAAGGAGAGATTTTGCCGCGACGTTGAAATGCCGGAAAATATAAAGCTGGTCTTGGTCTTGGTCTACAAAAATAGGTGTTCGAAAAGCATTAATTTTTCGTTGTTGTTGTAACGGGTGGGGGGGGAGGGGAGGGGGGCATTAAGTTAATCCAGTTGGGATGATTTTGATGTTTTGTTTTCTTTTCAACATTTTGTTTTTTAATGATTACGATTTTCATTATTATTATCATTACTGTTGGTATTATAATTTTTATTATTACTATTATTATCATCGTTATTATTATTGCTTTATTATTCTCATTATTACTATTATTATTATTACTATTATTATTATTACTATTATTAAAATTATTATTATTATTATTATTATTATCATTATTATTATCATTATCATTATTATTATTACTATTATTATTAATATTATTACTATTATCAATGTTATTGTTAACATCATTATCATTATTTCCTTTTTATTATATATTCTTACATTTTTCGCTTTTCATTCGTCGTTTATGTTTTCTGGTATTTGTATTTGTAAAAAAAAAAATCCAAGATATGTATACATTTTCGTATTCTTTGTTTCAATTTTTCTTTTTTTTTCTCTCGAAAGCTCTCCTGTATTTTTTCTTCTTCCTCTCCTCCTCCTTCTTTTTCTTCTAATTCTTCTTCTTTTTTTTGTCTCGAAAGCTCTCCTGTAATTTTTCTTCTTCTTCTCCTCCTCCTCCTCCTTCTTTTTCTTCTTCTTCTTTTTTTTTTGTTTATTTTTTTGTCTCGAAAGCTCTCCTGTAATTCATTTTCTTCATTTATTTACCTACCTGTCCTCTTCATTTTTCTTCCAAATTCGTTCAACCAAACCTTCTATTTTTTCACTCTCAATATCCTTTTACTCTCTTTCGTTAATCTCTTTTTACTTTCGGTTCATATTCTATTCTTTTCATTTTTCCCTTTCTATCAATCTGTATATCTTTCTTCTATCTCTTCTTCTTGTTCATCATCATCATCTTTTGGTTCTTATTCTTCGTCGTCGTCATCATGATCCTCTTTCTCTTCTTCTTCTCCTTTTCCTTCTCCCTGTTCTTGTTTTTATTCTTGTTTTTTTCTTGTTCCTGTTCTTGTTCTTCTTGCTCTTCTTCTGCTCCCCCTCCTTCTTCTCCTCCTCCTCCTCCTTGTCCTTCTCCTTCCTCCTCCGCATCCTTGTTTTTCTTCTCCTTTCTCCTCCTTCTTTTTCTTCTCCTTCCTCCTCCTTCTTTTTCTTCTCCTTCCTCCTCCTTCTTTTTCTTCTCCTTCCTCCTCCTTTTTTTTCTTCTCCTTCCTCCTCCTTCTTTTTCTTCTCCTTCCTCCTCCTTCTTTTTCTTCTCCTTTCTCCTCCTCCTCCTTCTTTTTCTTCTCCTTCCTCCTCCTCCTCCTTCTTTTTATTCTCCTTCCTCCTCCTTCTTTTTATTCTCCTGCCTCTTCTTCCCTTATTTGTTCCCCCTCCCTTCGTCTCCCTTGGAAGGTGGCTCACGATGCTGTCTCGGTAGAATTAGATGATTTATCTGAGGTCAAATTTCATGGGGGGGGGGGTAGGGGATGCAAGGAAAGGGAGGGGGGGGGAAGGGGAATAAGAGGAGGGATGGATGGGGGGTGGAGGGGAAGGGGAATAAGAGGAGGGATGGATAGGGGGTGGGAGTGGAGGGAAGAAAGAAAAGGGTAGGGGGTAGGGAGGAGGGGAGGAGGGGTGGTAGAGATAATAACTAAATCAACGTGTAAAAAGATCCAAGTGTGAGATTAACCTCT
>NC_091562.1:9186813-9189313 GCF_042767895.1 Penaeus vannamei
CTCCCTCCTCCCTCCCTCCCTCCCTCCCCCTCTCTCTCTCTCTCTCTCTCTCTCTCTCTCTCTCTCTCTCTCTCTCTCTCTCTCTCTCTCTCTCTCTCTCTCTCTCTCTTTTTTTCTTCTTCCTCTCCTCCTCCTCCTCCTCCCTCCTCCCTCTCTCTCTCTCTCTCTCTCTCTCTCTCTCTCTCTCTCTCTCTCTCTCTCTCTCTCTCTCTCTCTTTCTCTCTCTCTCTCTCTCTCTCCCTCCCTCCCTCCCTCCCTTCTCTCTCTCTTTCTCTCTCTCTCTCTCTCTCTCTCTCTCTCTCTCTCTCTCTCTCTCTCTCTCTCTCTCTCTCTCTCTCTCTCTCTCTCTCTCTCTCTCTCCCTCCCTCCCTCCTCCTCCTCCCTCCTCCCTCTCCTTCTCTCTCTCTCTCCTCCCTCCTCCCTCCCTCCTTTCTTTCTCCTCTCTCCCTCCCTCCCTCCCTCCCTCCCTCCCTCCCTTTCTCTCTCTCTCTCTCCCTTGCTGTACGCTTAAAAAGAATACTATGATTTTCCCCTCACTAAGCCGAAAGCATCATAAATCTGGATTAAATTTTTGATTTTGATGAAGAGTTTTCGTGGCAGAGGGTGGGATGGGGGGGCAAAGGGGTGGGGGTGGGTGGCGGGGTACCAGGTGAGGGAGGAGAGAGGGGGAGGGGAGAGGAGAAAGAGGATGGGGAGGGAAGAGGAAGGGGGTGAAGAGAGGGGGAGGGGGAAGGAGGGAAGAGGATGAGGAGAAGGATCGGGGGGGGAGGAGGAGGAGAAGAGAGTGGGGGGAGAAAGAAAGGGAAGGAGGACGGGGGTGGGGAGAAGGAGGAGAAAGAGGATGGGGGAGGGAGGGATCAGAGAGAGAGAGAGAGAGAGTGGGTTGGAAGAGGGTAAGAGGAGGAAGGAGGTGGGATAAAAGGTAGGAAGAGGAGGAGAGGAGAAAGAAGAAGGAGGAAGAGAGAATGTGCGGAAAGAAGAGGGTAAGAGTGAGGAAGGAGAGAATAAAGGATGGAGGGAGGGGGCAGGAGGAGTAAGGAAGACAGGGGGAGGAAGAGAGGGTGGAGGGAGGGGGGTAAGGAGGAGTAAGGAAGACAGGGAGGAGGAGGGGGTAAGGAGGAGTAAGGAAGACAGGGGAGGAGGGAGGGGGAGGAGGGAGGGGGTAAGAAGGAGTAAGGAAGACAGGGGGAGGAGGAGGGGGTGGAGGAAGGGGGGTAAGAGTGAGTAAGGAAAACAAGGGGAGGAGGAGGGGGTGGAGGGAGGGAGGTAAGGGAGTGAGTAAGGAAGACTGGAGAGGAGGAGGGCGGTGACGGGGGGTATGAGGAGTAAGGAAGACAAGGGGAGGAGGAGGGGGAGGAGGGGAGGGGGTAAGGAGGAGTAAGGAAACTGGGAGAGGAAGACAGGGGAGGAGGGAGGGGGTAAGGAGGAGTAAGGGATGATGAGGAGGGAGGGGGGTAAGTAGGAGTAAGGAAGACAGGGGGAGGAGGAGGGGGAAGAGGAGGGTGGAGGGAGTGGGGGGTTATAACTTGGAACAATAAAAGCACGCGGGAAGTTGTTAGTAAGATTTGATGCAGGTGGCCGGGCAAAAACTGGACACCGGCGCTAGTGCTTGGGTACATGGGTATGTGTACTCTCTCTCTCTCTCTCTCTCTCTCTCTCTCTCTCTCTCTTTCTCTGCTCTCTCTTTTGCTCTTCCTTTTGCGCTCTTTCTCTCTCTCTCTCTCTCTCTCCTTTTCTGCTCTTCTTTTGCTCTTCCTTTTGCGCTCTTCTCTCTCTCTCTCTCTCTCTCTTCTGCTCTCTCTTCATGATCTCTCTCTTTTCCTTCTTCCTTGCACTCTCTCTCTCTTTCCTCTTCTCTGCTCTCTTTTCCTCTTCTTTGCTCTCTCTCTCTCCCTCCCTCTCCCTCTCTCTCTCTCTCTCTCTCTCTCTCTCTCTCTCTCTCTCTCTCTCTCTCTCTCTCTCTCTCTCTCTCTCTATTCTTTCTCTCTGCTCTCTGCTTTCCTTTCTTTGGTCTCTCTCTCTCTCTCTCTCTCTCTCTCTCTCTCTCTCTCTCTCTCTCTCTCTCTCTCTCTCTCTCTCTCTCTCTCCTCTGCTCTGCTTTCTTTCCCTTTCTTTGCTCTCTCTCTTCATTCTCTCTTCTGCCTTCTTTCCTCCTTCTTGCTCTCTCTCTCTCTCTCTCTCTCTCTCTCTCTCTCTCTCTCTCTCTCTCTCTCTCTCTCTCTCTCTCTCTCTCTCTCTCTCTCTCTCTCTCCTCTCTCTCTCTGTCTCTCTCTCTCTCTCTTTCTCGCACGCACGCTCTCACCCTCATCCCCTTTCTCCCAATGGAAAATCAAAACAAAACGAAACAAAAAGAACCAACCCAAACACGTGAAAAAAAGGAAGAATAGAAAAAGGAAATGATGGAGATATCCCGATGTTTACCAGAAAGAGGAAGATGACATTGCCTCTTGGAAGGATGCCAGAGACGGGCCGCGGGAAGCCGAGGTCCGGGCTCCTCTGA
>NC_091562.1:9240430-9242930 GCF_042767895.1 Penaeus vannamei
TTCCTCCCTATGCTCCTCCCCCTTCTCCTCCTCCTCTCCTCTCCTCTTTCCTTTTCCTACTTCTTTCTCCATATCCTCCTCATCCTCCTCCTTCTGCTGCTCTTCTCCTTTCCACTTCCTTTTCCCTTCTTCTTTCTCCATATCCTCCACCTCCTTCTTCTCCTTCTCCTCCACCTCCTTCTGCCTCTCCTCTCCTCTCCCCTCCCCTTTTCCCATTTCTTCTTCCTCCGTATCCTCCTCCTCCTTCTTTTCCTCCTTCTTCCTCCTTCTGCCTCCCCTCTCCTCTCCCCTCCCCTTTTCCCATTTCTTCTTCCTCCGTATCCTCCTCCGTATCCTCCTTCTTCTCTTCCTTTTTCCTCTTCCCCACCTCCTTAGCCCCTTCCACGCCCATCCTCTGCTAGGTAAGAGAAGGATTTGCCTCCAGGGGTTGCACCTGTGTCAACATCACACTTCGTTTCTGCCTCGAACTTCGATTAGATTGTTTGTATAAACGCTGATTGTGAAAGGGTTGTCCGCACTCCATCCTCTATCTCTCCCTAACTCCCTTTTTCTCTTCCCTTTTTTTCCTGTTCGCTTCGATTTTTTGTCTCTTCACTTTCGTTTTTCTTATCATTTTTTTTGTTCTATTTTCCCACTTCTCTTTGCTGATTTTACCTTTCTTCTTCAATTCTTCCCTTCCCTTCAATTTCTCTCTCCCTACTTCCATATTCTTCCCCTTCCACTCCCTTTCTTTCCCCCTTCCTTCCTACAAATAACCTTCAACTCATTCTAATTTTACTCCTCCCCTTTACTCACCTTCCCCTCCCCTCCCCTCTCCCCCCCCTCCCCTTCTCTCTTCTTCCCCTTTCCTCCCCCTCGCTTTTCCCTTCTCTTCTCGCCCTCTCATCCCCTTTCCTTCCACTCTCCTCACCTCTTCTCCCCCTCTCTCTTCTCACCTCTCGCCCCCTCCCTTTCCCTCTCATCCCCCTCCCTTTTCCTCTTCTCCCCTCACATATCCCTTCACACTCCCTCCACCTACCTCTTCCCTCTCCCTCTCATCCCCCTCCATTTCCTCCCTTCTTCCCCTCTCCTCCCTTCCCATCCCCTTGCCTCCCTCTCTCCCTCATCTCTTCTCCCTCCTCCCATACCCTCTTTCCTCCCCTCCTCCCCCTCACCTCCTTTCTCACCTCTTCCCTTTCCTCTCTCACCCTCCTACCCCCCTCCCTTGCCCTCATCCTCACCCTTCTCCCTTTTCCTCTCACCGCCCATCCCTTTTCCTCTCACCCCCCTCCCTTCCCCTCTCACCCCCCTCCTCCCCCTCCCCGAAGCAACTCCTGAAACGTGTTCTTCTCTCCTCACTGTCTTGAGATGATTGGAGACGGAGAAGAAAGACGAGAAGGAACTCGAGAATTCTTTACTGAATTTCTGCGATGATTCGGTCCACGCTGATGACGTCACATTATAACCGAAGAAGATGTGCCTGGCGGAAGATGAGAAGGAGGAGAGAAAAATGGAAGATATAGAGAGAAGAGGGAGAATGGAAAGAGAGAGAGAGAAATGGAAGATAAATTACTTGTTTGTGATAGACTGGCGAAGGAAAGATCGAAATGGAGAAGCAGATAAGAAGGAGGAGAGAAAAAAATGGAAGATATAGAGAAAGGAGGAGAGAAAAAATGGAAGATATAGAGAGAGGAGGAGAGAAAAAATGGAGGAGGAGAGGAGGGAAAATGGAAAGAGAGAGAGAGAAATAGAAGATGAATTACTTGTTTGAGAGGGACTGGAGGAGAGAAAAAAATGGAAAGATATGATGAGAAGGGAGGAGAGAGAGAAAAAGTTTGGAAGATATAGAGAGAGGAGGAGAGAAAAAATGGAAGATATAGAGAGATGAGGAGAGAAAAAATGGAAGATATAGAGAGAGGAGGAGAGAAAAAAATGGAAGATATAGAGAGATGAGGAGAGAAAAAATGGAAGATATATAGAGAAGAGGGAGAATGGAAAGAAAGAGAGAGAAATGGAAGATGAATTGCTTGTTTGTGATAGAGTGGCGAAGGAAAGATCGAAACGAAGAAATAGATGAGAAGGAGAAAAAAATGGAAGATATAGAGAAAGGAGGAGAGAAAAAATGGAAGATAAAGAGAGAGGAGGAGAGAAAAATGGAAGATATAGAGAGAGGAAGGAAAATGGAGAGAGAGAGAGAGAAATGGGAGATGTGTGTGATAGACTGGCGAAGGAAAGATCGAAATGAAGAAATAGCTGAGAAGGAGGAGAGAAAAATGGAAGATATGTAGAGAGGAGGGAAAATGGAAAGAGAGAGAGAGAAATGGAAGATGGTGGAAGAGAGAGGGAATGGAAGATGAAGAAAGATGAAAAAACAGTAGATGGTGAAGATGGAGAGAAAAGGAGAGAAAAAAAGGAAGATGAAGAAAGAGAAAGAAAAAGGGAGAAGAAGAGGGACAGAGAATGAAAGGAGGAAAAAAAAGAGAAACTGGAAGATGGAGAGAGAAAAACTGCAAGATGGAGA
>NC_091562.1:9252930-9255430 GCF_042767895.1 Penaeus vannamei
GAGAGAGAGATGTTGGTTTGAGTGAGGGTGAGAGGTGAGAGAGAGAGAGAGAGAGAGAGAGATAAAGAGAGGGAGAGAGAGAGAAAGTAAGTTTAGATGTACATGTATGTGCGTATGTGTGTATCTGTCTGTCTGTGTTTGCATGAGGGTGAATAATGATATAATGAGTAATATTTGATCGCTATTCGAGACCATAATTTGTGTCTGATACTTTACGGCTTCTAGACCCCCTCCCCCTTTTTTATCAATTATCTCCTCTTCTCTCTCTTTCTCTCTACCTCCTTCGTTTTAATCCCTTATCAGATTATAAATCTTACTGACCAATAAAATTGATAAATAGTTAATGAATAAATAAATAAAAGACGTAATCAGAACAGCAAGCAGATGATTAAAAATAGAAAACCTTGCATCAATACGATCTGACGTGTAATAAAACTACTGATGAGAATTCTGATCAGTGTAATTAACGGTAATCATGCAACTAATAAGCAAGTAGCAAATAATTAAAGATATAATCATTATTTAAAAGCAGCAGCTGCAATGGTCGTTCTAGAAGCATTTGTGTTTTATGAAATACGGATGATGAATTTTAACAATCGATTTATTGTTTTTAATTGGCGAATATCAGGAGCAAGTACTTGAGGGGGATATCGATTCATTAGGGGCTTTTAATGATCATAAATCACCCCCAGTTCGATGTGTATGACTCGCCTCCCTGCTGATCTGTGGCTGTTACACCCTTTCTCTCTTAAGCTTGTCTTCTCTGTCTCTCTCCTTTTTCTCGGGATCTCTCTTTCTCTCTTTCTCTCTCCCTCTGACACTTTCTCCTTTTTTTTCTCGGGATCTCTCTCTCCTTCTTTTTCTCGGGATCTCTCCCTGATTCTCTCTCTCTCTCTCTCTCTCTCTGCCTCTGTCACTTTCTCCTTCTTTTTCTCGGGATGTCTCTCTCCTTCTTTTTCTCGGGATCTCTCCCTGATTCTCTCTCTCTCTCTCTCTCTGTCTCTCTCTCTCTCTCTGCTTTATATATCCTTTATCCCTCCCTCTTCTCCCCTATACTACTTTATCTGCGCGACATCAGCATTCAAGGATTCAACCTTTTTCATGTTCAAAATATATGCGATGTAGAAGTACCTGCGAATCTTAAAACCGTGCACCTTGGACGACCCTCGATGGCAAATTCGCGACACAACCGGGCACCTGAGAACAAGGACTCTCCTGCAGGACTTACAATACCCCCTACCCATGCGAAGTACTTTTAGTCCTTCAGGCCAATGGTACTGGTATGGGCACCACATAGCTCCCAAGCAGCATATAAGGAGCCTACCTTTGGTACCATCATTACTGCAATCTGCCAGCCCTCTAGTACGGCGCGTCCAGTTTCTCTCTCCATGTATGGTCGACGGGGCGATGCTGGTACCATGACACCTTGTCAGGACCACGCAAACCTGCCACATGTCATGGTGATAATTCTGAATAAAGAGTTCTGCTGATAGTGCGACGGGCTGGCAACTTTGTCAACTCTAGCATGGCCTGTTACAAGAAGGGGTCTGGAAGCAAGGTCCGTACAGAGTCGTTCCACAAAGCAAATGACTTTCGCGTGTGCAATCAGCGAAGCGCGAGGGGAATGAAATATGTAACATGATACCCGGCATGTCAGCTCGACTATAGATGTACAGAGATTCATTACTTCAATATTTGCCTATGGGTTACATCTATGTGCGCATATACGACATGATTGGAAGGCAGGAAAAACAACACCTGTTGGTATACCTTAGGACCGAAACCTTCTTTTAGTATATCTTAGGATCGAAATTTGTTAGTATACCTTGGGATCCAAAACTGTTAGTAAATTTAGCATCGAAATCTATTAGCATACGAACAAAACACAAACACAGCAAAAGGAAAAGGAAAACCGCCACAATAAGAAATGCAGTCTAAAACGTACCGTTTCGAATTCTTCACGAGCTCCTCATCAGTTGAATAATTAACCCAACTGAACCACTTGTGGCCTCTTTCCTTTACATCTATTAGTATAGCTTAGGGTCGAAACCTTCTGTTACTCTACCTCGCCACATTTTGCAATGTAAAAATTATACTTTCCTCTCTTCTGGTAGATACTGCTCTGTCCCTCAGACATAATGACTTTATTTATATCTATTCCTTATAAAAGCTCGGGTCTGTGGTTGCAACTAACTGTATATGAATTCTTGTCTCGTTCATACACCCGCACAAAAACATAAACACGCATGTGGCGAAGGTTTAATAAAGTTTATTGAGACACATGCAGTATCAAAGCATGGGTAAAACTGAATACATTTATATCTAGTAAATCAACTTGGAAATCAATTTGTTAATTCATCTGGGTCAACTATGACTTGGATGTTTGTAAGCTTTCACTCACAAATGATAATAATAATGTTTTAGCATATACAACGACAATAAAATAATTAAAAAGATAATAAATGGAATAATTGCAATTATAAATCATGACATTGATAAT
>NC_091562.1:9276345-9281345 GCF_042767895.1 Penaeus vannamei
TGTGTTTGCGTATGTGTGTGTGTGTGTGTGTGCGTTTATCTGAGTTTCTCCATCAACCCACTTTATTCACCATTCGGCTTTCATCTCTTTCCTCATTTTCTCTCTGTCATCCTTATTTTCCTTTCACCTGTTCTCTTCCCACTTTTCACGCCGTTGCCCTTCCACCCCGTGTTTCTGTTTGGTTTAATTTTTCTTCGTTTCATTTTCATTTTCCTTCTTTTTTTCTTTTTCTTTATATTTTCCCCTTTTCTTTTCTTTCTTTTCTTCTTTGTCTTTTCTTTTTTCTTTATTTTCTTTCTTTTTTTTCTCTTTTTTCTTCTTTTTCCGTTTCTATTTATATTCCCTGTTCTTTTTCTCTTTCTTTTCTTTTCTTTTCTTTCGTTCACTTCCTAGCCGTGAGATGAAGTGGTGTTGCTTAAGCGTTGAAATTTTATTTACGTTTGTATAGATTTCATGATTTTTTTTTATCTTGTCACCCCTTAAAAAAATATTTATACAGGTAATCGCATTCATTAAATGGTAGGTTTATAAGACTTATATAAACTAAAGACTTTTATAATTTTTCGAATGTCTGCCTTTTAATAAACTTTATTACACAGAAAGATTGAATGCTAATCTGACTAAATAATTCTTAATAGTGGCTTATTATAATCAACTGTTTATCATCAAAATTATAACCTTTATCTAAAAGAATGATAACCAAAAAATAGATAAATAGATGAAATAAAATGAAATAAGAAAAAGGTAAATCTGACATGCAGAATATCAACAACATAAAAGAAGAAGAGAGACATAAAAACCCAAAAAAGAAAAGAGAAGAACAGAGATAAACGAAAGAGAAAGAGAGAAAAACTATTAACTCTTCAAAATTCCACAGTTTCGCTCATTTGAGACGAAATATGGAAACAAAAAGAGGAAGTTTGTGAGTAATTATCTAATTTGGTTCAACGCTTGGCTGGACTGGATCAAGCATACGTCAGAGATTTTCGACTAATTAAAAGAGTCAAGGTTGGCTGCCTACTAAGAGGGGTTTCTCACCTGGGTTTGTGGTGGGGCGCATTTTTGCATTTTTTTCGAAAAGCTTTGGTATTTATTTCTTTTTTTATATATATGTATATATACATACATACATATATATATATATATATATATATATATATATATATATATTTATATATATACATATATATATATATATATATATATATATATATATATATATATATATATATAAATATATATATATATATATATATATATATATATATATATATATATATATATATATATATATATATATATATATACATATATATATATATATATATATATATATATATATATATATATATATATATATATATATATATATATATATATACATATATATATATATATTTTTTTTTTATTGTTTAATTTTATCATCCTCATTGTAATTCTTATTATCTGTCCTACTGTTATCATTCTCTTTTCCATCATCAATATTTCCCTTTCTGTTTCTCTTCTCCTTCCCCGTCTATCTCCATTTTTTTTATACCTCTCCTTTCTCCTCTTCCTTTTCCTCCTCCCTCCCCTCCTTCCTCCCTTTCTCTCTTTTTCCTTCTCTTTCGTCTTCATCCCTTCTCTCTTCTCCCTTCACTTTCGTCTTCTTCCCTTCTCTCTTCTTCCTTCTCTGTCGTCTTCTTCCCACTCTCTCGCTTCTCATCCTCCTCCTCCTCTTCACAGCCTCCTCTTCCTCCACCCTCTTCCTTTATCCTTTTTTTTTTCCTCCCTCTTACCTCTTCCTCCTCCCTCCTTCCCCTTCTACCTCCCTCCCCCTCTTCCTCTTCCCTTCCCCCCACTTCCGGTTCCATTATTCATCAGTATTAGTAACCTTATCACCCCTTTTACTACATTCATGATTCTTATCGTTATCAATACTAGTAATATTGTAGTTATCGTTAGTGTTGTCATTATCACCAACATCATAAGATTTGAATCGTGTTCATGTTGACATATGTAGAAAAGGTATGAATGAGAATGCATATCTTCGCAATACGAGAAATGTATTTGGCCGGTTTCGAATATATATCTTCGTCGGAAATACATAATAAAATTTGTTATCAGTGCTATTATAATTACATTCTCTGTCATTATGTTTCTACAAGCAGTTTTCGCAATAGTAGCTAAAGTAGCATTATAGGAGAAGCTTTCACTTTAGTATTATTACTATCCGTAACTTTATAGATATTATTAATATCCTTATCATCATTCTTTGTAATATTTTCATAGAAGCAAAATTCATCACCATCATCAGTGCTACAATGACTACAGTCATCATACTCAATTCATCATCTTTATAAGGTTCATTATCCCTATGAATATCATCGCAAAATCATACTAATATCAACCTAAAATGATAATGAATCAAGCCAGTCAATTATAATCATTAATAACCCGGCCCCCCAATGAAAAAAAAAAGGAATTTCTCAAAAGTTACCTCTCAAAATAGACTTACATAAGGCACAATTTAACAAAACATTTTCCCGACTCCCTATCCCCCTCCTAAACGAAAAGAAAAAAATAAACAATCTTTATATCTGAAATTCCTGAAGAGTAATGCATAATTTCATATCGTTTCGTGTGGGTGCAATTACTCACGATTTTTCACTACAAATTGCACATATATTAAGACCAAAAAGGTAAAAAAAAAAAAAAAAAAAAAAAAAAAAAAAACATTTAACCATAATCATTTTTATGTAACCCATTCATCCTATAATTTGTTCCCTTTAGTGAGAAAAAAAGCAAAAGAAGAAAAAAAAATTAAGAGTATGGTCAGAGAATATTCTTTTATTGATTGAGTTTAATTGATTCTTTCCCCATTCTTTCTTCTTGTTAAAAAAAGGTAACTCGAAGGAATTTATTAGGTATGTTTTTACTGAGTTATTTTAACCGTCTTTCACTTCCACTTTCTCATTTATATAGAGATAGATAGACAGATAGATAGAGAGAGAGAAAGAGAGAAAGAGAGATAGAAAGAGAGAGAGAGAGAGAGAGAGAGAGAGAGAGAGAGAGAGAGAGAGAGAGAGAGAGAGAGAGAGAGAGAGAGAGAGAGAGAGAGAGAAAGAGAGAGATAGGTATGCACATATATAGATATAGATAGATAGATAGACATAGATATAGATATATAGTTATATGTATGTGTGTGAGAGAGAGAGAGAGAGAGAGAGAGAGAGAGAGATAGATAGACAGATAGATAGAGAGAGAGAAAGAGAGAAAGAGAGAGACAGACAGACAGACAGACAGACAGACAGACAGACAGCAGACAGACAAACAGACAAACAAACAAACAAACAAATAAACAAACAGACAGAGACAGAGGGACAGATAGGCAGGAAGTTAAATATATATAGATTGACTAAATATATATAGATTGATTGATAGACAGATAGATAGGCCGGTATATAGATAGGTCAATAGACATAAAGACAGATAGGTAGATACAAATTAGCTCTTGTACGTCAGACGTTGATCCTAATCCTATAGTTTATAACACAGATAACAAAAATATAACGAAATAAAGTGCAAGATTGTATGATCGAGGGGGGCGGGCTAGGGTAGGGAGACAGGGGGAGTTGGATGGAAGGAAGAGAGAAAGAGAAAGAGAGAGAGAGAGAGAGAGAGAGAGAGAGAGAGAGAGAGAGAGAGAGAGAGAGAGAGAGAGAGAGAGAGAGAGAGAGAGAGAGAGAGAGAGACAAACAGACATACAGACAGACAGACATACAAACAGACAGACGGAGACAGAGAGAGGGGGGGCAGACAGACAGACAGAGAAGATTGAAGAACAAGAGACAGACAAATAGACTGTCGACACACATAACAGCCATACATAAAAAAAATATAGATATAGACAGATACCCATCTAGCACTGATAGATAAATAGCGAGAACCAAAGAAAGCAAAAGAGAAAGTAAGTAAAGAAAGTGAAGGACCTAGAAACACATAAAGCAAGAGAAAGATAAAGAAAGAAAGAGAGAGAGAAACGAAAGAAGAGGATACGCAGGGATGGGGGAGTGGGGGAGCGGGGGGAAGGACAGGATATAGTGGGGGGTAGGAGAGAGATTCGAGGAAGAGGGGGGAAGGAAGGGAAGGGGCAAGGGAAGGGGGGGTAGTCCCCTACTTTCACCATCCCTCAGTGTTATCTAATTATCGTCCAGCATCTCCCTAATTACCGGAGATTATCTGAGGTATGAATCATAGGCCAATTACACCGATCGTAGAGGTGAAACGGACCGGCCATTTTCCTTGCGTCTGGGGGAAGCCTCCACGCGGTCCTGCACCGCGGTTCTCGCCTGGCTCTTATTTATCTATTTATTTATTTATTTATTTTCTGATTTTTTTTTTTTTTTTTGTAATTTTGTGTGTCTTTACGTTTTTTTTTGTATCTTTGTGTGTGTCTTTGCGATTTTTAAAAATTATTATTATTGTTTTTTTTTTTTGTGTTTTTACCCCCCTTTTCCCCCTTTTCTGTTGTTCATTTTCACTTTATAATTTTTTTTTATTTTTTTTTTATCTATTCTACACGCGTTCCTGCACCGCGGTTCTCGCCTGGCTCTTATTTCTTTATTTATTTATTTTCTGATTTTTGGAATTTTGTGTATGTGTGCCTTTGCGTTTTCTTTCTTATTTTTGGCTTTTATGTATTTTTTCTTCTTCTTCTTCTTCTTCTTTCCCCTTTCTTTCTGTTATTCATTTTAGCTTTATCAATTTATCATTTTTTTTTTATCTATTCTATACGCGTTCCTGCACCGGGGTTCTCGCCTGGCTCTTATTTATTTATTTATTTATTTTCTGATTTTTGGAATTTTGTGTGTGTGCCTTTACGTTTTTTTTTGTTTGTTTGTTTGTTTTTTTGTCCATTTGTCTGTGCCTTTGCGTTTTTTTTTTTTTTTTTTGGGGGGGCTTTTTGTGTGTTTTTTTCTATTTTTTTCTTTTTCCTTTTTTCTGTTCATTTTCTCTTT
>NC_091562.1:9298845-9309565 GCF_042767895.1 Penaeus vannamei
ATTATAGTAACAACAACAACAGCAGCAACAATAACAGTAATAATAACAATAATAATAATAAAGATATATGATATTGCCTTTTTTATTATTTATACAGTAAAAAGTAAAGAAATAAAAGGTTAAAATACAGATGTTCATAATCACATAAAAAGTAAACATTAGAAAACGTAGAACATACTCCATCTGCTTCTTCGAGATCCTTTAAATACCAAAAATCCAACAATATACAGATTAAATCACGAAAGTTCAGGAAATGTTACTTGTCTTTAAGTAAAAGGTAAAGAAAAGTAACTTGTCTTTAAGTAAATGTTTAAGAAAAGTTACTTGTCTTTAAGTGAAAGTTCAGGAAAAATTACTTGTCTTTAAGTGAAAGGTAAAGAAAAGTTACTTGTCTTTAAGTGAAAGTTTAAGAAAAGTTACTTGTCTTTAAGTGAAAGTTCAGGAAAAGTTACTTGTCTTTAAGTGAAAGGTAAAGAAAAGTTACTTGTCTTTAAGTGAAAGTTTAAGAAAAGTTACTTGTCTTTAAGTGAAAGGTAAAGAAAAGTTACTTGTCTTTAAGTGAAAGTTTAAGAAAAGTTACTTGTCTTTAAGTGAAAAGTTACTTGTCTTTAAGTGAATGTTTAAGAAAAGTTACTTGTCTTTAAGTGAAAGTCCAAGAAAAGTTACTTGTCTTTAAGTGAAAGTTCAGGAAAAGTTACTTGTCTTTAAGTGAAAGTTCAGGAAAAGTTACTTGTCTTTAAGTGGAAGTCCAAGAAAAGTTACTTGTCTTTAAGTGAAAGTCCAAGAAAAGTTACTTGTCTTTAAGTGAAAGGTAAAGAAAAGTTACTTGTCTTTAAGTGAAAGTTAAAAAAAGTTACTTGTCTTTTAATAAGTGATAGTTCAAGAATAGTTACTTGTCTTTAAGTGAAAGGTAAAGAAAAGTTTCTTTGGTTTTAAGTGAAAGTTTAAGAAAAGTTACTTGTCTTTAAGTGAAAGCCAAAGAAAAGTTACTTGTCTTTAAGTGAAAGTTCAGGAAAAGTTACTTGTCTTTAAGTGAATGCTTAAGAAAAGTTACTTGTCTTTAAGTGAAAGTTCAAGAAAAGTTACTTGTCTTTATGTGAAAGTCCAGGAAAAGCTACTTGTCATATTACTCTTGGTACTTATAACACGTCACTATCTTCAGAATCAGGAGCAGTCTTTTATCTGCAATATGAGAGCAGGAGAAGTTGCAATGGCAAATGCATCTCTCAGTCCAATTAAGGAATTCAACCGATTAACTTATCTATATCTTTATCTATCCTTATAAAAATCAATTTAGTTCAATATAATCCCATAATTATGGCAATGTGAATGGGAACTGAAGTTATTTTCCTGTCATTATTACTATTCATCTCTATATTCATTTTCCTTGGGTGAATTGTCCATGTCAACTGATGCAACCGATTTGATGAATAAAAAAAATAAAAAAAATCACGTGATTAATATGCCGAAAGAAATTCAGTGCATCACATAAGGTAAACGTTGGGAGAGTCAG
This sequence comes from Penaeus vannamei, assembly GCF_042767895.1. Taxonomy (NCBI): domain Eukaryota; kingdom Metazoa; phylum Arthropoda; class Malacostraca; order Decapoda; family Penaeidae; genus Penaeus; species Penaeus vannamei. The sequence continues at coordinate 9,300,359 of NC_091562.1, forward strand.
GAATAAAAGATCAAAGTCGGCATAAATTGACTTTCTAACTATTTATCTTTCTCTATATTTATCTGTTTATCTGCCTATCTATTTAATTACTCATCCACTTAATTACCTACTTGTTTATTTAACTATCTATCTACCTTTTTATTTTTCTGTCTATTTATTCATTCATCCACTTATTCATCTACTTGTTTATCTAACTATCTATCTAACTTTTTTATTTTTCTATTTATTCATTCATTCACTTATTTATCTATCTGTTTATCTAACTATCTATCTACCTTATTTATTTTTCTATCTATTTATCTAACTATCGATCTACCTATCTATATAGGTATGTATCTTGTAATTGCTATCATCATTGCTAGTTTCAGTACTATGATAAATATCAATAATACATAATTTCTAATGAGCGATCAGTATACCTGCGGTCTTTAACAAAGTGAAAGGGACACCGCTCTATCTTTTTATACATTTAAGTATACTCTTTTTCTGTACGTCGTAGGACCTGAGGACGAACAAAGGCAGTCTTCTAAAAAAAAAAAAAAAAAAAAAAAAATCTGCAACTACCAACAAAAAAACATATCTCGTTCCCCAAATCATAACGGAACGTTGATCAGACGAACACACATCACTTCATTGCTATTTAGATCATCATTATTATTAACGATTCCTTAATTACTAATACCAGAACCTCTGACGGTACTAACTCTCGTAATACTTTCAAAGTAGGAAGGAAAACAAAGCTTCCCCGACAGTCCATCTGGCTATTCAAGGGATCCCGACGCTAAACCCCAACCGCCGAAATAAAACACATTCAGCAAATCAGACGTATCAGATCAACACCTTAATAAAACGAACAATCTCCATATGGTTCACAACGGTAATAATAATGAGAACAACAATAACAAATCGATTAGCAGGTACGACCCTCGGCCATAAACCCACAGCCTCTTTCCAGGCAATTAATTTCCATTTAATAGCCAAGGGGAAGTGTACCATTAAACGGTATAATGGGGCATTTTATACCCTACAAGCGGGAGGTGGAAGTATATGCAAAACATGGAATAAAAAGTGAGGAAGGTTACGCAGAAAGTAAAGGTTAACTTTATATTTATATATATATATATATATATATATATATATATATATATATATATATATATATATATATATATATGTGTGTGTGTGTGTGTGTGTGTGTGTGTGTGTGTGTGTGTGTGTGTGTGTGTGCGCGCGCGCCTGTATATGTGTGTGTGTGTGTGTGTGTATGTTTGTGCGTGTGTGTGCGTGTGTGTGTGTGTGTGTGGGTGTGTACATGTATGTATGTATGTATGTATATATTTGTATATATTATTATATTTTACGAAGAGGAAGTAAAAGAGGAAGAGAGGGGAGAAGAAAAAGTAGAAAGGGTTGATGAGGGAAATGAGCAGAGGTGTGGCAAGTTAGGGGAGAGAACGAGAGCGGGAAAGGAAGAGAGAGAGAGAGAGAGAGAGAGAGAGAGAGAGAGAGAGAGAGAAAGAGAGAAAGAGACAAAGAGAGAAAGAGAGAAAGAGAGAGAGAGAGAGAGAGAGAGAGAGAGAGAGAGAGTGGAAGGAGGGAGAGAGAGAAGGAGAAGAAAGAGGTGAGACGTATACGTATAGAGGAGAAAGAAAAAGAAAGGAAAAAAATGAGAGAAGAGAACAGAGGGTGAGAAATAATTCATTATTTAAAGATGAATAGTTTTGTACAGAGGATTAAACAGGCAATACGGATAAAGCTAATAAAAAATAAAGCAGAATTTTTTTATTAATAACACTCTCCCCTTTAAACTGAAATTTCCTAATTAAGTTTATTTTGTATTTTGTTCAAGTCCCTTTGTTAACTTTCAAGAGTATATTACATTAAGTATTTTCATATTTCTTCGCTGCTGTTCAAAAAAGAGAAAAGAATGTTTAATAATGTTAGTCGTTTATGCCAAATTTTCTTTCTTCTTTTCTAAATAAAATAAAGATATTTTTGCCTTTCTCGTGCTAATATATCTTCTTTCGGTTGAGTATTTTGTAGAAAATGTTTAGAAAGATAGATTCAAAGATAAAACCGACATTATCGATTCTACAAAATCACGTGGAATGAACAAACTGCCAATTGAAGTCATGTCCAATACCATCATGTATAGCACTACACTATCACTTGTAAAATCATCACTATCACGGCACTTTAGGTCACCATGATCCAAACTTATGTTATCACATTCACTATCTATCTCGTACCCACCCCCCCACCTCCTTACATCCGACTCGCTCCCAGATCTCTCTTCACTATCCCTCACTATCAGGAATCTCGTCACTATCAGCCAGGCACCATACTTAGTGATGCCATTGCGCTCTTGATATCACCATTGATCTTTCCCCTCCTTAGTGTTCCGCCATACACCCCTCTCCTCTATCTCTCCTTCACCATACCTCACTATCAGGAAACTCTTCACTATCAAGCAGGCACCATATCCAACAAGCAAATGGCTCTCTCGATACCATAATCTACCTACACCCCCTCCACCATCCTCCTTACTATTCCGCCATTCTCCTCTCCCCCCAATCCTCTATTCACCATCCCTCCTTTCTCTCCCAAGCTCCTTCCTCACCATCCTTCACTATCAGGAAACCCCTTCACTATCAAGGAGGCAACACACCCAACCAAGCCTGGTCTCCCCCCCCCCCCCCGCCTCCTTACCCCCCCCTCCCAATCCTCTCTTCACCATCCCCCCTCCTCCCCCCCTCAGCACTCCCTCCTCACCATTCCCCCTCCCCCCCCTAAGCACTCCCTCCTCACCATCCCCACTCCCCCTCCCCCCATCCCCAAGCTCTTTCCTCACCATCCCTCACTATCAGGAAACCCCCTTCACTATCAAGCAGGCACCATACCCAACCAAGTCTGCTCTCCCCTCATCATCATCCCCCCCCCCTAAGCACTCCCTCCTCACCATCCCCACTCCCCCCCATCCCCAAGCTCTCTCCTCACCATCCCTCACTATCAGGAAAACCCCTTCACTATCAAGCAGACACCATACCCAACCAAGCCATTGCACTCTCGATATCAGATCTATGCCCAGAGTTATGGAGGCATTGCATCGCGGACCAGGTAAGGCAAACGGTTATCTTTCGGGGCATTACAGGTAGGTGGGTTGATAGCACTCTTTTCCCCCCATTTTCCTTCGTGCGTTTATGGCGGTGTGTTATCTCTCTCTCTCTTTTTTTTTTTTTTTTTTTTTTTTTTTTTTTTTTTCTTTTTGCTTTCGGTTCTGTTTCGTGATTTTTGTTTTCTTTTGTTTTTGTGTGTGTGTTTTCCTTCAGAGTTTTTTTTTATAATGTTTCTTTTCTCTGTCTGTCTGTCTATCTGTCTTTTCTCTCTCTCTCTCTCTCTCTCTCTCTCTCTCTCTCTCTCTCTCTCTCTCTCTCTCTCTCTCTCTCTCTCTCTCTCTCTTCACGCCCTCACTCGCTCCCCCTCCCTCTCTCTCTCCTTCACCCTACCTATCTATCAGTCCATCTCTCTATCTGTCTATCTCCCTTACACCCCCCCTACCCCCATCCCCTCACCACCACCCCCTTCTCCCCCCTCCACCACCCCTTCCCCCCACCCCCTAGTTCCCCCACCCCCGTCCATCTCTCTATCTCCCTTACCCCCCCTGCCCCCAACCCCTCACCCCCCGTTCTCCCCCTACCCCCTAGTCCCCCCAACCCCTAGTCCCCCCCCCCCCCCTTCTCCCCCTCCCCCCCCTTCTCCCCCTCCCCCCCCCCCCCCCCCCCGTCTCAAAGCCGCAATACAAGAACCGCACTCAGTGAAAGCTTAATGTCCGCTATACCCTGATAAGGCGTCCGATACACCGATAAGGCACACTCTCGATCGGCTCTTTCCTCGGCTGACGTGCATGGGTCGTAAGGCATAAAGAACGGCCGTAGAAGTCGGAACTGGGGCTCGACGCTGGTTCTCGGAGCCAATCAGAACCCCGCGTGGATCCCGGGGGGCGTTCTGATTGGTCGAGTCGATGGCGGGGATCACGAGGTTAAAGGTTCTCTGATAAGGGTGAAGATGGAAGATGATGGAGGGAAAAAAGGAGAAAGAAGAAGGAAAAAAGAGGAGGAGAAGAAAGAAGAACGATAGGGAGGGAATGTAGAGCTCAAAAGAACGGTGGATGGAGAAAATGATGATGATAAAACTATGAAAGGAAGGAAATACATCCAAACGATAAAGAAAAGAGTGCGAAAGAATAGGATGAAAGAAAAAGACACAGATGCGAATTAACAGAGGATAAACGAGGAATATAAAAAGGAAGATACGAACAGAGAGAGGCACTTGTTATACGATATATCATTTATTTTCCTTATGTGTGATTTCAAATTTCCGTTTATCATTGTTCATTTGTTCATTATTCCTATTACTAATTTCCTTTTTGAATGTCTTCCTCATTTTGCGAAATCGTACTGGTTATTTCTTCAGCTGTTGTTCCTGTATTCTTGATGTTCTCTTGTGTTTTATCATTTCTTCTTCACTTCTCCTTTTTTTGTTTGTTTCTTTTAATTTTCCTCCTGCTTATTCTCATTTCCGCTCTGTCTCTGCCTTGCCTCCTTCTTTTTATTCAGTTTATCCTGTTCCTCCCCCATCCATCCCTCTCCCACCTCTCCCCTCACTTCCCCCTTCCACTCTCACCCCCCCCCCCCATCCGCTTATTCTCTCTTTCTGCTTTGTCTTTGTCTTGACTCATTTTTATTCAGTTTCTAATATCCTATTATTCCTAGTGTTTCTCTTTTTTTAACTTTTTTCCTCGTTCCTCCTTTCCCTGTTTCTCTTACTCTTAGTTCTCCTTCTTCTTTTTCATTTTTTTTTTGTTAGTGTCCTTTTTTCTCTCTTTTTTTTCTTTTTTTTTCTTTTATCTCAAGCATCTTCGTCTATTCTTTCTTTCTCACCTTATTTTAACTCTCCTTCCGTTTCTCCCATTCTTTCTTCTCTCCCCCTAACCCACCGCCCCCTCACTCTCTCCTCTTCTCCCTCACCCTCGCCCACTCTTGGCACTTTCTTTCTCCCCTTGCCTACATTACCCTCCTTCTCCCCACCCTCATCCCCCCTACCCTCACTTCTTTCCCCCTCCCACCTCTACTAACACCACCCCCATCCACCCCTCCTCTCACTTTCCCCTTCCACTCTCACCTCCCCCCATCTACCCCTCCCTTCCACCCCTCCCCTTCCACCCGTCCCCTCACCTCCCCCCACCCACTCTAACCTCCCCCATCCATCCCTTCTCACCCACTCTATCCCTCACTTCCCCCTCCCACCCACCTCCTCTCCCCTCACCTACTCCCCCCCCCCCCCGCACCCACTCTAACCTCCCTCATCCACCTCCTCTTCCCTCACATCCCCCATCCACCCCTTTTCACCCACTCCTTCCCTCCACCCACCTCCTCTCCCCTCACCTCCCCCATCCACCCCTTCTCACCCACTCCTTCCCTCACTTCCCCGTCCCTTCCCACCCACCTCCCATCTACCCTCCCATCCCACCTCCCACCCGCCTACCCTCCCCTTCCACCTCCCCTCCCACCCACCTTCCCTCCACCCCCCCACTCTAACCTCCCCCCACCTTCCCTCCACCCTCCCACCCACCTTCACCTCGCCCCCACCCTCCCCCTCCCCTCCCACCTCCCTACCCCTTCCGACCCACTTCCCCTCCACCTTACCTCCATCCCCTCCCCTCCCCTCCCCTCCCCCCCCCCACCTCCCCCTCACTCTCTCCTCTTCTCCCTCACCCTCGCCCACTCTTGGCACTTTCTTTCTCCCCTTGCCTACATTACCCTCCTTCTCCCCACCCTCATCCCCCCTACCCTCACTTCTTTCCCCCTCCCACCTCTACTAACACCACCCCCATCCACCCCTCCTCTCACTTTCCCCTTCCACTCTCACCTCCCCCCATCTACCCCTCCCTTCCACCCCTCCCCTTCCACCCGTCCCCTCACCTCCCCCCACCCACTCTAACCTCCCCCATCCATCCCTTCTCACCCACTCTATCCCTCACTTCCCCCTCCCACCCACCTCCTCTCCCCTCACCTACTCCCCCCCCCCGCACCCACTCTAACCTCCCTCATCCACCTCCTCTTCCCTCACATCCCCCATCCACCCCTTTTCACCCACTCCTTCCCTCCACCCACCTCCTCTTCCCTCACCTCCCCCATCCACCCCTTCTCACCCACTCCTTCCCTCACTTCCCCGTCCCTTCCCACCCACCTCCCATCTACCCTCCCATCCCACCTCCCACCCGCCTACCCTCCCCTTCCACCTCCCCCTCCCACCCACCTTCCCTCCACCCCCCACTCTAACCTCCCCCCTACCTTCCCTCCACCCTCCCACCCACCTTCACCTCGCCCCCACCTCCCCTCCCCCTCCCACCTCCCCTACCCCTTCCGACCCACTTCCCCTCCACCTTACCTCCATCCCCTCCCCTCCCCCCCACCTCCCCTCCCCTCCCCTCCCTTCCCCCACACTTCCCCCATCCACCTCCCCTCCCCACCCACCCCTCCCCTCCCACCCACTCCCCACCCCCTCCCTCCCACCCACCTCCTCCCCACCCTCCCACCCACTCACCCAACAGCAAACCACACACACAAAAAAAATAACCCATGTCATTGTGTATTCAACATCAATAGCGGCTTCTTGGACCAGACAGCGCACAAGAGACCCTTAACAAACCCCTTTCATGCTTCCGTCGTTTCATCCAAACACATTTCCACATAGGCTGAAAATCTTCCATAACTGATAGGAGCTTTCACCCTTGACCGTATGGTAAATGGGCTATGGTTTTCTCGCAGTCTTTTGTTCGTATTGTTATTGTTATTATCGTTGTTGTTATTGTCGTTGTTGTTGTTGTTGATGTTATTATTATTATTGTTTTTATTATTTTTATTATTATTATTATTATCATTATTATTATTATTACTATTATTATTATTATTATTAACATTGTTATTATTATTATTATTATTATTATTATGATGATGATGATGATGATTATCATCATTATTATTGTTATTATCATTGTTATTATCATATCATTTTAATCATTATTTAACTTTTCATCATTTTATTATTGTCATCTTTATTATTGCCATTATTATCATTATCATCGTTACTATTATCATTGCTATTATCATTACCATCATCAATATCATTATTACTATCAAAATTTTCATCATTATCATTTTCACCATTATCTTATCATTATCATTATTATCACCATTATCATTATCACTACCATCATTATCATTGTTACTTCCATCAGTACTGTTACAATGTTATTAATATAATATTTACTGAAAGTATTATCATCATTACCAACAGGAGTAGTCGCAGTAACACTATTAACAGTAGAAGTACCAGTAACAGTTACAATAGTAGCTGTAGTAGCAGAAATAGTTGTAATAATAACAGTAGCATTATTAACAGTTAAATATGTAGCTGTTCGCATTGAACATGAACATTAATGAATTTATCGGATTTTTTCCTTTTCCTTTGATGCTTGCTTTTGAAATCGACGTGGCTGTTGTTATTAATATTATTGTTTGAATTATCATCATCGTCATCATCATCGGCAGCAATAGCTAAATAATTCATGTCAAAATAGTGTGCAGATCTCAGCGTGATGACAAACTCACTTTTCAAATGATTTGCAATGAACGAGTCGCGTGATTGGGTGGATATACAATATGAAATAGTTAGTAGTTATATGGTTATAAGAGAATAAAGGTACATAACATCAAATCTAATACTGAATCATAGATAAAAATGCAAGGGTTAGTTGTGGGAACAAAAAACGATTAAAGGCGTTTAAACGTAAGCAAGATTTTTTGGCTCTTTCAACAAAGGCAATTGCAAGAAAGTCCTCTTTTATCCAAACATTTACACGCAAAATTCTAACTATCTATCTCGCTTATTCTCTCTCTGTCTCTTTCTTTCTCTTTCTCTCTCTCTCTCTCTCTCTCTCTCTCTCTCTCTCTCTCTCTCTCTCTCCCCTCTCTCTCTCTTTCCTCCCTCTCTCTCTCTTTCTCCCTCTCTCTCTCTCTCTCTCTCTCTCTGCTCTCTCTCTCTCTCTCTCTCTCTCTCTCTCTCTCTCTCTCTCTCTCTCTCTCTCTCCCCTCCTCATACACCCACCCACCCACACAAACACACAAACCCTCCCTACCCTACCCACCCACCCCAAACACACAAACAAACAAACCTTCCACCCTGCCCCTCCTCCCCCTGCCTCCTGCGCTCCCATCCCTCCTCACAAACAAACAAACAAACAAACAAACACACAACTCCCTCCCTAAGACACCCCCTCTCCACCTCATCCATCACTCTCGCAACCCACAAAGCCACTGTAGACTAAACACAGAATGAAGTCCAGCACAACAATGGCACACCAGTCCCCTAATCCACTGTGTTGTAGTCACAGTGTCAAAAGGACGGCAAAGAGGGAGAGAATGCTTGAGTGATAACGATGAGGAGGAGGAGGATAAGAGTGATAGCGGTGTTTGTGATAACGGTAATGGTAATAATACTAGTGATGGTGAAAATATTGATATAAGTGATAATATTAATAATAGTGATAATATTAATCATAGGGAAAATACTAATAATTGTGATAATACTGATATCAGTGATAATATTGATAATAGTGATGATACTGATAATAATTATAATACTACTAATAATGATAAAACTGATAAGGGATAATACTGATAATACTGATAATACTATTAATAGTAAGAGTGATGGTGATAATAGTAGTAATGATGATAACGATAACGATAAGAATAACATTACCAATAATGATAATAATAATGAGAATAGTGATGATAATGATGATAATAATAATAATAATAATAATAATAATAATAATAATAATAACATTGAAGATAATACTAATAGTAACAATGATAATAGTAGCAACTATATTAATGACAATAATAATTTTAAAATAGAAATGAAAATGATGACGATCTTCATAATAATGATAATAATAATAATAACAATGATAATTATAGTAAACATGATGACGATAATATTAGTAATAATAATAATAACAACAACAGCAATACTACTACTCCTACTACTACTGCTAATAATAATAACAATTATAATTAAAAAAATATAACAAGGCCAAAAATGAGAATGATAATTAGAACCATTCAGAGAGCGCATACC
>NC_091562.1:9320065-9327565 GCF_042767895.1 Penaeus vannamei
TTATTATTATTTTTTTTTTTTTTGCGGTTGACTTTTTTGCGGTTGACGTTTTTCTTTTTCATTTCTTTTTTTTGGGGGGAATGACGCTTTTTTGCGATTGACTTTGTTTTGCGTTTTCTATTTTTGTGTGTGTGTGTGTGTGTGTGTAAGGTACTTTTTCTTTCATTTTTTTCTTTTGTTTCCACACCCCTTGCCGTTCCAGGTCAAGTCACGCGGAATTTGTAACCGCTTCGGGCGGAAGGCAGATTGCGCTCGCTCTCCTTCGGCCGAGAGTGACTTCACGGCGGACTAATAATCACAACCGGCCATCTTGCCTGTGCTTGAGATAAGCCGAAGCCAGAGGAAATGCCACGTAAAAGTGATATCCTTTTATTACTCTCAGAAAACCGCCGCCATGTTGGTATCATTTAGTTGCTGCGGCGGCCGCTAGGTGTCACCGCCGATTGCAATGGCTGCCAATCCGCCGCCAGAGACGTCGCTCTTGAGAATATTAATTCATTTTGACTTGCAGGAGAAGGGACGTGTATTTTGGAGTGTATTATGAATGGTCTTATCTCTCTGGACGGCAATCGGATCGAAGGATTACCGTAGGAGTTTTCAAAGGAGAAGAAACGGAGGAAGATAGGAAGAAGAAAAGGAAAAAGCACCCACCCCCCAACCCTCGGCCAAATATTACATATACCAAACACATCTCTTACTACTTCACAACTTTAAAAACATTAAGAAAAAAAAAGTTAATGAATAGATAGATAAATATCCCTTCATACCCAACCCCCTCACCCCAACGTCCCTCCCCCCCACAAAAAAAAGAAAATGAAAAAAAAAAAAAAACACATACCAAACGCAAATCTTCACAAAACCGCTCAACTAAAAAGAAGAAGAAGAAGAAAGAAGAAGAAGAAAAAAGAAAAAAAAAGCAAAACGAAAAAGAAAAATGAAAAGGAAAAGGAGAAAAGGAAAAGGAAAAGGAAAAGGAAAAAGGAACAAGGAAAAGGAAAAAGGGAAAAGAAAGAAGAAGAAGAAGAAGAAGAAGAAATAAGAAGAAAGAAGAAGAAAGAAGAAAGAAGAAAGAAGAAAGAAAGAAAGAAGAAAGAAGAAAGAAGAAAGTAGAAAGAAGAAAGAAGAAGAAAGAAGAAAGAAGAAAAATAGTAAAAAAAGAAAATCTAAAAAAAAAAAAAAAAATCGTTAAAAAAGGGGGTCATGAGAGCGCCAAGCCACATTCCTGGCGATGTGCCCCCCCCCCCCCAGACGCGCCTCCTACATAACTCATTTGCATACGGACGTGGATATGTCCCCTTAGCCTAGGAAGTAGATCTGATACGGCGGTTTCTACTCCACACTCCCGTAGGGAATCGGGAAGACGATCTCGATAAACAACTTTTTTTTATTCTCGTCTTGTTTATTGGTTTATTTGCTTATTCAGTTACTTTGTTTGTTTGTATGTTTGGTAGAATTATTTGGGTATTGATTATTACTTGTTTGTTTATATGATGAATATGTTTTTTTGTGTATTTGTTTATTACTTGTTTGTTTCTTTGTTTGTAAGATTAATAAATGTTTTGTGTATTAATTTATTATTTATGTGATTTTTTGTTCTTTTTACTTGTTTGTTTGTTTGCTTATATGTTTGATAAAATTATTTGTGTATTTGTTTATTAATTGTTTGTTTGTTTGTTTATATGATTAATAGATTATTTGTGTATTTACTATATTCTATGATCATTGGTGTATATTTGCATTAGTTTAAAAGTTTGTTTGTTAGGTTATGTCCTGTAATATTTGTTTATTTCTTATGTTTATTCATGCATTTGGTTGCTTATTAATGTGTCTCTTTACTCTCATTATCATAAGTCTATCTGTTGGTTTCTTAAATCGTTCATTATTATTTTCCTTTTATTTATTTATCTATTCCCTATTTCTCATTTACATTTACTTGTCTTATTTTCATCATTATCGTTTATTTCTTAAATCATATTTTTCATTCATTTGATTATTTCTTTATTCATCTATATATCTATTTATTCAAATTATTGATTCGCCTCTTTGTTCACTTAATCAATTACTTGTTTAATTTGCTTATCTGTAAGTATAAATTGGTAAGTAAGTATAGGTTGGTTTGATTGTTTAAAAAACGATATCTAGAGATAATAGATATTTAATAAAAATCGATCCAGAGTTAGACTGAAAAATGAGAATAAGAATAGATATAGAGTGAGAGTGAGGATGGGTGAGGAATAAAAGGAGGGAGGGAGGGAGGGAGGGGGGGAGGGAATGAGAGAGGGAGGGAGAGAGAGGGAGAGAGTGAATGAGAGAGGGACTGAGAGGGAGAGAGAGAGAGAGAGAGAGAGGAGAGAGAGAGAGAGAGAGAGAGAGAGAGAGAGAGAGAGAGAGAGAGAGAGAGAGAGAGAGAGAGAGAGAGTGAGAGCGAGAGAGAGAGAAAGAGAGAGGAGAGAGAGAGAGAGAGAGAGAGAGAGAGGGAGAGAGACAGACAGACAGACAGACATAGAGACAGACAGATAGACAGAGAAAGAGACAGAAACAGAGACAGAATCAGAAACAGACAGACAGACAAACAAACACAGAAAACGGACAACCAGACAGAAAACCAGATAGAAAACCAAACAAAAAAAAACAATGAAAAGAACACAAAAAAGTAGACGACACGAGACCAAAAATTCCCCCCAAGAAACACGAAAACAAGTTCAGGTAATCAGCCTTGATACTTTGACACCTGTCACCTGCGCGCACCTATCCGCTCCTCTCATCTCGGAAAATTCACAGAACTTTCGCCCCCTTTCCCTGAAGACGTAAAAAAAAAAGGGTCAAAGGTCAATTCTCTTCGTATCCAAAATAAGAATGAAAAAAAAGAGATAAAAGAGGGGTAAAAAAAAAGGGTCTTTTGTTGCAGCTCTCGTGTGATTAAGAGTCTTCTCCTTTTTTAGGGTAAGGTCAGTGATCTTGAAGAATGTGTTAGTGGGTAAAGAATTGAATAAAAAAAGGACTATTGGAATCCATAAATTTATCTGAAGAAAGTAGTCAAACGCAAAGGAGATCTGACGTAGTGTAGTAGTGTTGGGCCCCCCCCCCCTCCCCCCTCCCTCCTACCCTCTCCCCCACCAATCAACCTTCACCCCCCCAAAAAAAAAAAAAAAAAAAAAAACGAAAATAAAGATGGGCAAATAAAAACAAAAAGAGAATATATATACAAAAAAACAACAACAACAAAAAAGATCTAGCTCCCTGAACATTTACCTGTCCATCTGGCCGTCTATATAAGTAGAGAAAGATATTTATAGATGGAATGATAGCTGCATATGTGCGTGTTAGCTGGAGCACATGCAGATGTTACAGGGTTTCTCAGCATATCACTGTGAGACGAAGGGCGTCGGGTGTCTCCTGTACTTCATGTTTCCTAAGGCACTTTATATTTATTATTATTATTGCTTTTGTTGTAGTTGTTGTAGTTGTTGTTGGTAGTGCTGTAGTTGTTGGTGATGTTTGTTGTTGTTGTTGTTGTTGCTGTTGTTGTTGTAGTTCTTGTTGTTGCTGTTGTTATTGTTCTTGTTGATGTTGTTGTTGTTGCTGTTGCTGTTGCTGTTGTTGTTGCTGTTGTTGTTGCTGTTGTTGATGTCTCCTCCTTCTCATCATCATTAATATTGTTGTTTTCATTTCGTTATTATCACATTGTTATTGTTCTTATTGTTTTTATTGTTGTTCTTATTCTGTTGTTGTTTCTGCTCTAACTAGTGGTGTTATTATTATTGTTACTAGTATCATCGTCACTATCGTTATCATTATTAGTATCATTATTGTTTTTATTTTTGTTATTGCTAATTCCATTGTAGAAATATCATGCTTATCATAATCATCTTTATCATTGTTATTATTATTATTATTATTATTATTATTATTATTATTATTATTATTATTATTATTATTATTATTATTATTATTATTATTATTATTATTATTATCATCATTATTATTATTATTATATTATTATCATTACTTCTATTATCATTATTATTATTATCATTACTTTCATCATTACTATAATAGTAACGATTATTATTATCATTATTATTATCATTGTTATTATTATTATTACTATTGTAATTATAATTGCTATTATTATTATTATTATCATTATTATTATTATTATTATCACTATTATCATTATCATTATTATTATTATTATTATTACTATCATCGTTATCCTTCCCATTATCATTATTGTCATTATTACTATCATCATTATTGTTATCATTATCACAATAATTATTATGATCATCATATATGTTTTACAGTAACTACCATCCTTATCATTATCAATTGAGCGTGTGATTCTTTAAAAAAATAATAATTAAAAAAAAAGAAAAAAATCATAATGGATACAAGATCACAACTTTAATCAAACACATAATATACTTATTGCTAATTATTATGGCTCTAATCTTTATGCGTATGAACTGTGATGATAATATTAATAATAATTCGAGCATCATAATCACAAAGCTGAAAATGATTAAGGGAGATGAAGTTATATTATCATAATTTTCTATTAATGCTATTAGACTCTTAATGACGAGGAAATCAATCCTTATAAGATACACTGTCATCCTATATCATCATCACAATCCCTCATGGCAGGTTTGATTGGTATTACACCATGGGAAGGGGAGGTAAGAAAGAGGAGGGGGAGGAGGAGGAGGAGGAGGGAGGAGGAGGACGGGAGGAGGAAGAGGAGGAGGAGGAGGAGGAGGAGAAGGAGGAGGAGGAGGAGCAGAAGAAGAAGGAGGAGGGGGAGGAGGGGGAGGAGAAGAAGAAGAAGAAGAAGAAGAAGAAGAAGAAGAAGAAGGAGGGAGGAGGGAGGAGGGAGGAGGAAAGAAGGGAAGAGGAAGAGGGGGAGGAGGAGAAGGAGGAGGAGGAACAGGAAAAGGGAAAGGAATAAGGAGGGGGGAGAGGGAGGGGAGAATGATGTGGAGGGAGAAGGTGGGGGAGGAGAGAGGAGAAAAAGGAGAAGGAGGAGGAGTAGGAAGAAGAAGAGGAAAGAAGGGGAGAAGGTGGAAGAGAGGAGCAACAGACAAAAAGGAAAAGAATAAGAGGAGGAAGAAGAAAATAAAGAAAAGGAAAAAGAAGAATAGTTGAAGGAGATGAACCATAAGAAAAGGAAAAGCAGAAAAGGAAGAACGAAAGAAAGAAGAAGAAAAAAAAATAAAAAATAGAATGAAAAGAGGAAAAAGATCTGACTGAGGGATAGAGATAGAGAAAGAGAGAGAGAGAGAGAGAGAGAGAGAGAGAGAGAGAGAGAGAGGAGAGAGAGGGAGGGAGGGAGGGAGGGAGGGAGGGAGGAGAGAGAGAGAGAGAGAGAGAGAGAGAGAGAGAGAGAGAGAGAGAGAGAGAGAGAGAGAGAGAGAGAGAGAGAGAGAGAGAGAGAGAAGAGAGAGAGAGAGAGAGAGAGAGAGAGAGAGAGAGAGAGAGAGAGAGAGAGAGAGAGACAGACAGACAGACAGAGAGAGAATGAGAATGAGAGAGAGAGAAAAAAAGAAAGAGAAAGAGAAAAGTATTTAGATATAGAGAATGAGAAAGAGTAAGAAAGTATAAAAGAGAAAGAAAAAAAAGAAAGAGAGAAGGAAAAAAAGAAAGATAGAGAGAGAATGAGAGAGAAAGAGCACAAAAGAAAGAGAGAGAAAAAAAAGAAAGATAGAGAGAGAACGAGAGAAAGAGAAAGGGCACAAAAGAGAGGGAGAAAGAAAAAAAAAGAAAGAGAGAACGAGAGAGAGAGAGAGAGAGAAAGAAAAAAATGCTTTCGTGGACAGTTCCTCTGCATCAGCGCGCCGTCCCACCGCCTCCTGAATAAACCTGTAGGGACACATCTCGCTCGAATTTTTAAAGTAATTAGAATGAAATTAACCCTGAGTGAGTCAGCAGCGCCCGGGGGGACCTGGTGAGGAGGGGGTGGGGTGGGGAGGGGAGGTTAGGAGGAGGAGGGTCTAGGATAAGGGAGGAGGGTGTGGTGGGGAGCTAGTGAGGGGGGTGGGGTGGGGGGGTGAGGGGGTGGTGAGGGGGAGGGGTCTACAGGATAAGGGGGGTGTGGTGGGGAGGGGAGTGGGGGTGGGGGAGAGGGGGGTGAGGGGGAGGGTCTAGGGATAAGGGGGTAGGGGGTGAGGGGGTAGGGCCTAGGGGGGTGGGTAGAGGGGGAGGGCCTAGGAGGGGTAAAGGGGGAGGGGGTGAAGGGGGGGTAGAGGGGGGAGGGGGAGGGGAAGGTTGAGGATAAGGGGGAGGGAGCGAGAAGGGGAGGGGCCTGGTGGGGTAGAGGGGGAGGGGGTAAAAGGGGGGGAGGGGTCTAAGGGGGTAGAGGGGGAGGGTTGAGGATAAAGGGGGAGGCGGAGTGAAGGGTTGGGCTTAGGGGGAGTACAGGGGGAGGGGGAGAGAGTGAGGGTCGAGGATAAGGGATGGAGGTACAGTCGGGATAATGGTGGAAGGGGAGGGGTAAGGGGATTTAAGTGGGGGGAGGGGAGGGTAAAGAAGAGCTCCTTGCAAGGTTAAAGCGACAGGTAATGAATATTTATGTTAAGTGTTAGTTCGCAGTAAAACAAGCAAGTGGGGGGGGGGGGGGGGAGATGCTTGCACCGACCGCCCTCAGTCACCCTCGATCGCGGGGTGGAGGGAGGAAGGGTTTATAGGGGGTAGGGGGGAGGGGGAGGGGGAGGGGGAAGGGGGGGAGAGGAGGAGGAGGAGGAAGGGTTTATAGGAGGGAGGGTGAGGGGAGAGGAGAGGGAAGGGGAGGAGGGGGAGGGGATGGGTTGAAGGGATGAGGAAGAGGGGAGGGGGAGGAGGGGAGGGGGGAAGAGGAAGGAGGGAAGGGTTTATAGGAGGGAGGGGGAAGGGAGGAAGAGGAGGAGAGGAGGGGATGAGGGTGAGGGGAGGGGGAGGAGAGGAGGGGATGAGGGTGAGGGGAGGGGGAAGGGGGGAGGAGAGGAGGGGAGGGTGTGAGGGAGGGAAAGGAAGGGGTTTATAGAGAGGGATGGGGAGGGAGAAGGGAGGAAGAGGAGGAGGGAGGAGTGGAAGGGGTTTTATAGGAGGGAGGGGGAGGGAAACGGGGGGAAGAGGAGGGGGAGGGGGAGGGGAGGAGGGCAGTGGATGATGGTGAGGGTAGGGGGAAGGGGGGGGAGAGGAGGGGATGAGGGTGAGGGAGAGAGAGAGAGGAGGGGGATGGGGTAGAGGGGATGAGGGGGAGGGGGAGGAGAGGGAGGGGATGGGTTGAAGGGATGAGGAGAGAAGGGGGAAGAGGAGGAGGAAAGGGTTTATAAGAGGGAGAGTGGAGGGTAGGGAGGTGGAGGGTGAAGGGGGGGAGAGGAGGAGATGAGGGGCGAGGGGATGAGACAGAGAAGAGGGGAGGGGGATGGGAGGAGGAGGAGGGAGGAGGGGGAGGGGGAGGAGAGGAGGGGATGGGTTGAAGGGATGGGGGGGGATGAGTGGATGGAGGAGGGAATTGGG
>NC_091562.1:9337565-9340065 GCF_042767895.1 Penaeus vannamei
GAGGACGCAGTACTGATAAAGACCATCAGGTGTTACAAAAGCAGAGATGCGTTTCGCACGTTCTGTGAGAGGAATCTGCCAATAGCCCTTTAACAAATCAATTTTGGTTACAAATTTAGCATTACCCACTAGATCAATGCAATCGTCTATCCTGGGAATAGGATAACTATCATCTCTAGTTAATGCGTTCACACGTCTGAAATCCGTACAGAAACGCATAGAACCATCTGCCTTCGGAACTAATATACAGGGGGAACTCCACTCACTCATGCTAGGCTCAATAATGCCATTTTCTAACATGTAACTTATTTCTTCCCTTAACTGGCTATGTTTTAAAGGGTTGATCCTATAAGGATGCTGCTTAACAGGAGGATTACTACCTACATCAATATCATGATATAAAAGATGAGTCTTGGTTGGGACATCAGAGAACAAATGGGAGTACTCATGCAGCAGACTACTTAACTCATCTTGCAGAGGTTCTGATAAATGTTTAATCTTACATGTTAAGTCATTCAAAATTTCTGAGTTACACAATTTTGAGTGAGGCACACTATCTAGAGAATCATCATCCTTCCCATTACATGCTTTCACAGTGTCTATAATTTGAGTCACCAGAATTTCTGCACTTTCACCCTTATTTTCGCTCATAGGAAAATCATTACGTTCAAAATATGGTCTCATCTGATTAATGTGACACAATCGCGACTTCTTACGTCTACCAGGAGTTTGTACAACATAGTTTAAGTTACTAATCTTTCTCTCTACGACATAAGGACCAAAGTACCGTGCTTTTAGCGATGGGCCAGGCACAGGTAAGAAGACCAGCACTTTATCCCCTGAGGAGAAAGATCGAGGTCTAGTATTCTTATCGTACCACGACTTCATGCGTCTCTGGGCCTCACTTAGATTTGCTCTTGCCAGTTCACAAGCTTTAGTTAGTCTACGTCGAAAATCCATCACGTACTTTAAAATGTTTGAGTCACCCTCACTACTCAACCACTTTTCTCTCAAAAGCCTGAGAGGACCTCGGACTTCGTGGCCGAAGACTAGTTCGAATGGACTAAATCCTAAAGACTCCTGAACACACTCTCTGACCGCAAACAGTAACACGGATATACCTTCATCCCACTCTTTTTCTGTGTCATAGCAGTAAGTTCTGATCATATTCTTAAGAGTTTGGTGAAACCTTTCTACTGCGCCTTGGGATTCGGGATGATAGGCACTTGAAATCTGATGTTGAATCCCTAAGAGTTTCATTGTTTGTTGAGACCCCAGATAAGAAATTACTTCCCTGATCTGTCTGAACAAACTGAGGTAGCCCATACGTGGTGAAAAATTTAGTTAAAGTCTTCGCAGTTGCAGAAGTACTTATTTTCCTTAAAGGAATCGCTTCAGGATAGCGAGTCGTCTGGCACATTATCGTCAACAGATACTCATTACCAGCCTTGGTCTTCAGGAGAAGACCCATGCAGTCTACAATAACTTTGCTAAATGGCTCAGACATCGCGGGTATCGGGTACAGCAGGGATTTTCTGATTCGGTTTGCCGACCACCTGACAGTTATGACACATCTTACTGTAAAGTGCTACGCCTTTCCTCATACCCGGCCAATAAATATATTTCTGTATCCTATTACAAGTCTTATTAATACCAAGATGCCCTGCCATTGGCGAGTCGTGAGCTAGACTCAGTATCTGTCTCCTATAGGATCGCGGTATGACAATCTGATGCACCGTGAGCCAATCATCCCCAGCAGACACATGGGAAGGTCTCCATTTCCTCATTAGAATGCCATCCTTCTTATAATAACCCGTGGGAACATCCGATATTTCGGTATCTATCAGAGCTGACTCAGCAATCTTACGTAATTCCGCATCCACTTTTTGCTGATCTATTAAATTCTTCCTCTCTACGGAGCAAGTACTCAGCTCGTCCGCAACCTCACCGTTATCAGATTCATGGCAAAACAACGAGTTTAAATCCTTACTAAAATCTTCCTCCACATCGTCACATACCTGTAGTTTTTCATTCTGGTTTTCACTCACAGTGGTCACACTACCTTGTCTCTTCTCGTCCTCACGACTCATTTCCACCACTCTCCTCATTGCTCTGGTAACCGCACATGCCGGGTACATCTCCGACTCATCCAGTTGCACACTGCTGCAGTCCAGATCTGGGGCACTCAGAACAATAGGATTATTTATGCCACAAAACACCTTTTCTTTTGCCAGGTCATTTGCGAGAATAAATGAAACCCCTTCAAGAGGAAACTTAGACACTACTCCGACTATAATATCCATGTCAATATAGTCACATTTTAAATGAACACGGTGAAGAGGAACACTCATTTGTCCACACTCGATTCCAGCTAATATAGCATTAGCGCCAACCGAGGATTCCTTTGATAGAGGTAGCATACCTTCTAACATTAAAGACATTAAAGAACCTGTATCTCTGAATACAATCACAGGCTTCTCGCTACTTTTCTTCACCGACC
>NC_091562.1:9355065-9359867 GCF_042767895.1 Penaeus vannamei
TAAAAAATGATAAATTCCAGTGATAATGATAATATCAATCGTGATGATAATAATAACAATAATAATAATAATAGTGATGATAGCAATGGTGATGATGATGACGACTGATATTAATGATAATAAATATGTAAATAATAATTTTGCTCCCCGTTGAGGATTCGAACCCACGATCCCGGATTCTTCCTCCTCTCCCCCCTATAGCAGACGACATTAATCTTTTTTTTTTTAATTAAATTTCAGTGATAATGATAACACCAATAGTGATAATACTAACAATACTGGTAATGATAATAATAATAGTGATGGTAGCAATGCTGTTGATGATGACGATTGATATTAATGATAATAAATATGGAAATAATTATTTTGCTCTCCCTTGTGGATTCGAACCCACGATCCCGGATTCTCCTCCCACCCATATATCCCTCTCCAAATCCCTCCCCCCCTCTCTCTCTTTGTCACATGAAGGAGGGGGCGGGCCAAGGAGCACCGATGCCTGCGCTGCTGCCTGCTACTAGTGTTAGAATTGATATTAATATAGAATCTGTAAAAGGAGAGAAATGTGTAATATTTAAAGACCCTTGAATTTGAAATCCAGTGGAGATGTCATGGCATAGTGGTTTTAGCATCGGACTTCGGGCGTGCCGGCCGCCCGTGTCCGACTGTTCGAGTCCTGGCCGGTGACAGTGTTTCCTTGGGCAAGGAACTTAACTTCAATTGCCTAGTCGACTTGTATGTATGTGAGTGTGTTTGTGTGTGTGTGTGTGTGTATGTATGTGATATTTGTGTGATGATAATATATAAAATATGTTTGTGTGTATTTGTGATAATGTAATAATTAATGTTCTCTCTCTCCTTTCCTTCCTCCCTCCCTCTCTTCCCTTTCTCCAGCCCCAACCACCCCCACCTCCCTCCCTTCCCTTCCCTTCCTCCCTCCTCCCCCCCTCCCTTCCATCCCTTCCTCCTTCCTTGCCTTCCCTTCCCTTCCTCCCTCCTTCCCTTCCCTTCCTTCCCTTCCACCTCCTTACCTCCCTCCCCTTCCTCCCTCCCCCCCTTCCCTTCCTTCCCTTCCTTCCTTCCCTCCCTCCCCTTTCCCCTTTCCCCTTCCTCCCTTCCTTCCCTGCCTTCCCTTCCCCTTTCCTCCCTCCCTTCCCTTCCCTTCCCTCCCTCCCTTTCCCTTCCCTTCCTTCCCTTCCTCCCTTCCCTTCCCTTCCCTTCCCTCCCTCCCTTCCCTTCCCTTCCCTCCTTTCCCTTCCCTTCCTCCCTCCCTCCCTCCCTCCCTTACCTTTCCTTCCTCCCTTCCCTTCCCTTCCTCCCTCCCTCCCTCCCCTTCCCTTCCCTCCCTTCCCCTCCCTCCCTTCCCTTCCTTCCCTTCCTCCCTCCCTCCCTCCCTTCCCTTCCCTTCCTCCCTCCCTTCCCTCCCCTTCCCTTCCTCCCTCCTCCCTCCTCCTTCCCCTCCACTCCCTTCCCTTCCTCCCTCCCTCCCTTCCCTTCCCTTCCTCCCTTCCCTCCCTTCCCTTCCTCCCTCCCTCCCTTCCCTTCCCTACCCCTCCCTTCCTCCCTCCCTCCCTTCCCTTCCTCTCCTCCCTCCCCTTCCCTTCCTCCCTCCCTTCCCTCCGCTTCCCTTCCCTCCCTCCCTCCCTTCCTCCCTTCCTCCCTCCCTCCCTTCCCTCCCCTTCCCTTCCTCCTTCCCTTCCTTCCCCTCCCTCCCGTTCCTTCCCTTCCTCCCTCCTCCTTCCTTTCCTCCCTCCCTTCCCTCCGCTTCCCTTCCTTCCCTCCCTCCCCTTCCCTTCCCTTCCTCCCTACCTTCCCTTCCCTTCCCAAAAGGCTACAAAAAGCAAAAAAAAAAAAAAAAAAAAAAAAAAAAAGGGAAGAAAAAAAAGCAGCGGCAGGAAGAACAAAAAAAAAGAAAAAAAAAAAAAAAAAAAAAAAAGCAGCAGCAGGAAGAAGAAAAAAAAAGAAGAAGAAGAGGAAGCAGCAGCAGCAGGAAGAAAGAGGAGGAGGAAGGAAGAAGAAAAAAAAAAAAAAAAAAAAAAAAAAAGCAGCAGGAAGGAAGAAGAAAAAGAAGAAAAAAGCAAAAAAAAAAAAAAAAAAAGGAAGAAGAAGAGGAGGAGGAAGGAAAAAGAAAAAAGCAAAAAAAAAAAAAAAAAAAAAAACAGCAGCCTCCCTTCCCCTCCCTCCCTCCCTTCCTCCCTCCCTCCCTTCCCCTCCCTCCCTCCCTCCCTTCCCTTCCTCCCTCCCTCCCTCCCTTCCCTTCCCTTCCTCCCTCCCTTCCCTTCTCCCTCCTCCTCCCTTCCCTCCCTCCCCTTCCCTTCCTCCCTCCCCTTCCCTTCCTCCCTCCCTCCCTTCCCTTCCTCCCTCCCTCCCTTCCACCTTCCCTTCCTCCCTCCCCTTCCCTTCCTCCCTCCCTCCCTCTCCTTCCCTCCCTCCCTCCCTTCCCTTCCCTTCCTCCCTCCCTCCCTTCCCTTCCCTTCCTCCCTCCCCTTCCCTTCCTCCCTCCCTTCCCTCCCTTCCCTTCCTCCCTCCCTCCCTTCCCTTCCCTTCCTCCCTCCCCTTCCCTTCCTCCCTCCCTTCCCTCCGCTTCCCTTCCTCCCTCCCTCCCTTCCCTTCCCTTCCTCCCTACCTTCCCTTCCCTTCCCAAAAGGTACAAAAGCAAAAAAAAAAAAAAAAAAAAAAAAAAAAAAGGGAGGAAAAAGAAGCAGCGGCAGGAAGAAGAAGAAGAAAAGCAAAAAAAAAAACAGCAGAAGGAAGAAGAAAAAAAAGAGGAAGAGGAAGCAGCAGCAGCAGGAAGAAGAAGAAGAGGAGGAGGAAGGAAGAAAAAAGCAAAAAAAAAAAAAAAAAGCAGCAGGAAGGAAGAAGAAAAAGAAGAAAAAGCAAAAAAAAAAAAAAAAAAAAGGAAGAAGAAGAAGAGGAGGAGGAAGGTAGAAGAAAAAAGCAAAAAAAAAAAAAAAAAAAAAAGCAGCAGGAAGAAGAAAAAGAAGAAGAAGAGGAGGAGACAGAAGCAGCAGCAGGAAGAAGAAGAAGAAGAGGAGGAGGCAGCAGTAGCAGGTAGAAGAAGAAGAAGGAAGAAAAAAAAAGAAGAAGAAAAAGAAGAAAAAAGAAGAAAAAAAAAACAGCAGCAGGAAGAAGAAAAAGAAGAAGAGGAGGCAGCAGCAGGAGGGAAGGGAAGGGAGGGAGGAAGGGAAGGGAGGGAGGGAGGGAGGGAAAAAAAAGTTAGAAGGAAGGGAAGGAAAAGAAGAAGAAAAAGCAAAAAAAAAAAAAAAAAAAAAAAAAAAAAAGCAGCAGGAAGAAGAAGAAGAGGAGGAGGCAGCAGCAGCAGGAAGAAGAATAAGAGGAGGAGGCAGCAGCAGCAACAGCAGGAAGAAGAAGAGGAGGAAGTAGCAGCAGGAAGAAGAAGAAGAGGAGGAGGCAGCAGCAGCAGCAGGAAGAAGAAGAAGAGGAGGAGGAAGAAGAAGAAGAAGAAGAAGAGGAGGCAGCAGCAGCAGAAAGAAGAAGAAGAAGAAGAGGAGGAGGCACCAGCAGCACCAGGAAAAAGAAGAAGAGGAGGAGGAAGAAGAAGAAGAAGAAGAAGAGGAGGAAGGAGCAGGAGAAAGAAGAAGAAGAAGAAGAGGAGGAGGCACCAGCAGCACCAGGAAAAAGAAGAAGAGGAGGAGGAAGAAGAAGAAAAAGAATAAGAGGAGGTAGCAGCAGCAGGTAGAAGAAGAAGAGGAGGCAGCAGCAGCAGGAAGAAGAAGAAGAAGAAGAGGAGGAGGAAGCAGCAGCCGGAAGAAAAAGAAGAGGAGAAGGCATGAGCAGCAGCAGGAAGAAGAAGAAGAAGAGGAGGCAGCAGCAGCAGGAAGAAGAAGAAGAAGAAGAGGAGGCAGCAGCAGCAGCAGCAGGAAGAAGAAGAGGAGGCAGCAGCAGCAGGAAGAAGAAGAAGAGGAGGAGGCAGCAGCAGCAGGAAGAAGAATACGAGGAGGAGGCAGCAGCAGCAACAGCAGTTAGGAGGCAGCAGCAACAGGAAGAAGAAGAGAAGGAGGCAGCAACAGCATGAAGAAGAAGAAGAGGAGGCAGCAGCAGCAGGAAAAAGAAGAAGAGGAGGCAGCAGCAGCAGGAAGAAGAAGAAGAGGAGGAGGCAGAAGCAGCAGCAGCAGGAAGAAGAAGAAGAGGAGGAGGCAGCAGCAGCAGCAGCAGCAGGAAGAAGAAGAGGAGGAGGCAGCAGCAGCAGGAAGAAGAAGAAGAGGAGATAGAAGCAGCAGCAGGAAGAAGAAGAAGAGGAGAAGGCACCAGCAGCAGCAGCAGGAAGAAGAAGAAGAAGAAGAAGAGGAGGCAGCAGCAGCAGAAAGAAGAAGAAGAAGAGGAGGAGGCACCAGCAGCACCAGGAAAAAGAAGAAGAGGAGGAGGAAGCAGCATCGGGAGGAAGAAGAAGAGGAGGAGGCAGCAGCAGCAGGAGGAAAAAGAAGAAGAGGAGGAAGCAGCAGCAGGAAGAAGAAGAAGAGGAGGAGGCAGCAGCAGCAGGAAGAAGAAGAAGAGGAGGCAGCAGCAGCAGGAAGAAGAAGAAGAGGAGGCAGCAGCAGCAGGAAGAAGAAGAAGAGGAGGCAGCAGCAGCAGGAAGAAGAAGAGGAGGAGGCAGCAGGAAGAAGAAGAAGAGGCAGCAGCAGCAGGAATATGAAGAAGATGAAAAAGAAGAAAAAGAAGAGGAGAAGGCATGAGCAATGAGAAGAAGATGAAGAAGAAGAAAAAGAAGAGGAGGAGGAAGCAGGAAGAAGAAGAGGAGGAGGCAGCAGGAAGAAGAAGAGGAGGAGGCAGAAGGAAGAAAAGAA
>NC_091562.1:9370367-9377867 GCF_042767895.1 Penaeus vannamei
ATATATATATATATATATATATATATATATATATATATATATATATATATATATATATATATATATATATATATATATATATATATACTATCATCGTCATTCTTATTGTTGCTGTTACTATTATTATTGTTGTTATTTTTATAATCATTACAATTACTATTATTACCATTATTGTTTTTATTATCATTATTATATAATCATCATGGCTATCATCATCATCATTATTAATTTTGCTATTGCTTTTGATAATGCGATGATTATTATGATTATCATAATAATCATTATCATTACCATAATCATTCTTATTATTGTCATCATCATCATCATCCTCATTGTTATCATTATCATCATTACTATTATTATTATTATCCTTATTATTATTATTATTGTTATTATTGTTATTATTATCACTATTGTTATTATTATTTTTTTATTATATTATCATTATTATTATTATCATCATCATCATTAACATTATCATTATTATGTTGTTATTATCATTATCCTCATCACTATCATTATCCTCCTCCTCCTCCTTACAACGAAAACAAAGGAAAATAATAGTCATCGATAATGAATATAGAAAATGAACAAAAGAGAAGAAGGAAAAAAATAATAGCCATAAATGATAATAATAGACATAAAATGAATAAAGGAAAAAAAATATCAAAAGAATAAATAATAGTAAATAGAAACGAATAAAAGATAAGACAGACTTTAAATAAATAAATAAATAAAAAATAAATAAATAAAAAATAAAAATGTAATAGTAAATATAAAACGAATAAAAAATAAGAAAGAATAAAAAAGATATATAAATAAATAAATAAATAAGAAAATAAAAAATAAAAATAAAAATGGGCGTGCTTAGGTCGCCTCCACCTTGACGCGTTGGGTGTGCGATTAGAAGGTCGAGAGAGAACAAGCATTAATTACGAGACACGGACGAGGGGGGGGTTGGGGGGGTTGGGGGGGATGGGGGGGGGTAATGAGGGGGAAGAGGGGTAGAGGGGATGAGGAGGGGATGGGGGGAAGAGGGGTAGGGGGGATGAGAGGGTGGGAAGAGTGGACGGGGGAAGGGGTGGAAAGGGGGAAGAGGGTGGAAGGGGAGGGGGGAAGAGGGGAGGGAGGGAGAGAGGGGGGGGAGGGGAGGGATGAGGGGAAGGTGATGAAGATGGGGGGAGGGGTGGGAGAGAGGAGGAGAGGGGACAAAGGAGGGAAGAGGAAGGGAGGGAGAGAGAGGGGAGTGGAAGGGGAGGAACGGGGGCGGGGAAGAAGAACAAGGGAGGGGAAGGAAGGCGAAGAGGAGGAAGAGAGAGAGGACAAAAAGGAAAACAGGGAAGGAAGAACGAAAAGGAGGAAAAAGAGAAGGGAGGAAGAGCGAAAGTGAGAGAGAATGGGAGAGAGAGCAGAAGAAGAGCGAAATGAGGGAATGAGGATGAGAGAAGGGAAGCCAAATGGGAGGAAGGGTGTTGGGGAGAGGGGAAGGGAGGAGGGAGGAAGGAGAAGGGGAGAGAGAGGGGTTGGGGAAGGGAGGAGGAAGGTGACGGAGGGAAGAGATAGGCAAAGAGGATAAGGAATATATTATAATTATAAGAAATAATAGAAAAAAATATTATCTAAATAGTATGATTAAGATGATAATAATGATCATAATGATAATAATACATACGATAATGATTCAGTTGAAGAGAAATTCAAATAAAAAATAAGAAAAAAAAACGGAATAATAAGTGGAAAGAACGCAGAGAAAAAAAAAGAGAAGAAACCTGATGTAGAACAGGAGATTGAAAGAGTATAGAAAAAAAATACAAATACATAAATGAAAAAGAATAACTCAAGAACTCAAGATATGTAATTGACAAGCTTCGATTAACTTTGCATCAGAATTGCATGTAATTTTGATGATAATTTAATCGAAGCACACCAATTACATCTGTTTTGTAGTGTTATGCAATTTTATTCACATCTCTTTTTGCATTTATTACGATTATATTTTACTTAGTGAGAGAGTGGCTTTAAGATACTTTAATGTAAAGAAAAAGGGGAAAAATATGAGAATTATATACTAACAAGAAGCCGAAAAGATAAATAGATAGATAAAAAATACAAAAGAATAATATAAAGACATAATTAAAAAAGGAAAGTGAGTTCATGAATGAGGTCATAAAAGTAAACAAAAAACAGCTGTTCCAA
This sequence comes from Penaeus vannamei, assembly GCF_042767895.1. NCBI lineage: Eukaryota > Metazoa > Arthropoda > Malacostraca > Decapoda > Penaeidae > Penaeus > Penaeus vannamei. The sequence goes on from NC_091562.1 coordinate 9,372,564, forward strand.
CACATGTAGCTGTTTATATTACAAAATCGTGTCAAACAATTCTTCCGTAAGAACAGTTATCTCCCCCCCCCTTTTACAAACACCCCCCTCACCCCCCTCTCTCCTTACTCCCTTATCTCACCCCCCACCCCCACCCCCCACCATATACACATACTCAAATTAAATCATGAAATTTTCGTGATCCTCGTGACTAATAAAAATAAGAAGCGAGAAAAAACAGTCCCCGTTATTAATGAGAGTTGAGCGCAGGGGGAGGGGAGGGGGGAGGGGGAAGAAAGGAAGGGAGGGGGAGGGGAAGAAAGAAGGGAGGGGGAAGGGGAAAGGGGGGAGGGGGAAGGAAGGAAGGGGTGAAGGGAAGGGAAGGGGTTGTGGATCTAATGAGGCAAATCTCTTTTTCATCTCAATTCCTTCTCTTCTCTCTCTCTCTTTCTCTCTCTCTCTCTCTTGATTTCTTTTCTTCTTCTCTCTTTCTGCTCCTGCTCTTCCTCCTCCTACATCACCTCCACTTACTCCTTCTTTTTCTAGCTTCCTACTCTTTCTCTTCCTCCTCTTATCCACCTCTTCTTCCTTCTCCCCTTCCTTTCCTTTCCTCCACTACTCCCACTCTCTTCCTCCTCCTCCTATCCCTTATTCTCCTCCTCATCTTCCCTCCTCCTCCTCCTCTCATTCGCTCTCGTCCTCATCCTCCTCTTCCTCCTTCCCCTTATTCCCCCTTCCTCCTCTTCCACCACCTACTCCTCCTCTCCCTCTCTACCCTCTCTTCCTCCTCCTCTTCCACCTCCTCCTCCTCCTCTTCTCATCTCCTCTTGCCCCTCTTCCTCTTCCCTCTCTTCCTCTTCTTCCTCCTCCTTCTCCCCTCTTCCCCATTTCTCTCTACCGTCTTTAAGAGAGCGTATCATGTTTCACGGTACACAGTGTTGGCTTGTGTGTACTTCTGTACCTTGTACGCTTATGTACTCGGTGCTTATGTAGCCTCAATTAGTCCGTTTGTTAGCTGGTGTATTTTCTTTGTGTTGAGAATCAGGCCAGTGTTTTCTTGTGCCATTCTCTCTATCTATCTGTCTGTTTGTCTATCTATCTGTCTATCTATCTGTGTATCTGTCTTTTTATTTATGGATGTGTTTTTGTATGCGTGTGGGTCTATTTATCAAGATATTTCTTTCTAGCCTTTCGCTTTATCTATTTGTCTTTTTGTATATCTATCTATCTATCTATCTGTCTGTCCTTCTATTTATGGATGTGATTTTGTATGTGTGTGGGTCCATTTCTGTCTCTCTTTCTCTTCCTCCCTCTCTCTCTCTCTCTCCTCCCTCTATCTCTCTCTCTCTCTCTCTCCTCCCTCTATCTCTCTCTCTCTCTCTCTCTCTCTCTCTCTCTCTCTCTCTCTGTCTCTGTCTCTCTCTCTTTCTCTCTCTCTCTCTCTCTCTCTCTCTCTCTCTCTCTCTCTCTCTCTCTCTCTCTCTCTCTCTCTCTCTCTCTCTCTCTCTCTCTCTCTCTCTCTCTCTCGCTTTCTTTCTCTCTCCCTTTCTTTCTCTCTCTCTCTCTCTCTCTCTCTCTCTCTCTCTCTCTCTCTCTCTCTCTCTCTCTCTCTCTCTCTCTCTCTCTCTCTCTCTCTCTCTCCATCTCTATCTATCTATCTATCTATCTATCTATCTCTCTCTCTCTCTCTCTCTCTCTCTCTCTCTCTCTCTCTATCTCTCTCTCTCTCTCTTACAACAACAACAACAACAACAACAACAACAATAATAATAATAATAATAATAATAATAATGATAATAATAATAGTAATGAGAATAATAATAATAATAATAATAATAACAATAATATTGCTAATGATAATAATGATTAAAACTCTCATAACAATTAAGATCATAATGATAGTGATAATGATATTTATGATGATGACAATAATGATAATAACAATGACAATGATAATACTCCCACTAATAATAACAACGATAATAATGATACTAATGATAAATAAAGATAATGAAAATAAAGATGAAAAATTGCATAATAATTATAATGATATCAACAGCAACAAAACTGACAACCACACGACAACAACAGTGAAAACAACCATCATCACCAAACCAAAAAAAAAAAAAAAAAAAAAAATGAAAACAAAACCTCACGAGAGAAAAGACACAACCCAGTGAAGTCTTCATAAACGGACCAAAATATTCGTAATATGAGAGAACCGCCCCTTGTCTCTTCCTTCCCCGCCCTCATCTCTTTATCGCAATTGCAAATGAGAATAGAAATGATCTGTTTACCCCCTTATAAAACGTCTGATAAATATGTGTATATGTTTGAGAATAGAAGGGTGTATGGTCTTTATACCTGAGTGTCCCCTTTTCTGTGTGTGTGTTTGCTTGGCTATGAGTTTCTCTTTATATCTATCTGTCTATCTGCTTGTCTGTCTGTTTGTATGTGTGCCTGTATATATATCTGTATGCTTGTTTATCTGTATGCTTATTTATTTATCAACCTGTCTATCTATCACTCTGTCTATCTATTATCTATCTACCTATCTATCTGTCTATCTATCTATTAATATATCTATTCACCTCCTTATCTGTGTCAATAATCTATTGTTATATCTATTTACCTCTCTATCTGTCTAACTATCTATTAATATATCTATTTATCTACTTATCTATTCATCTATATGTCTATCTATTCTTCTTCTGATGTATCTTATTAATTCTATTAATACTTTCATTATCATTGTTAACATCTTTATTGTTATAATGGATATTATGCTTGTTATCATTATCATTATTACTGCCATTATCATCATAATTATTGCTATCATTATTATCATTATTATTGCTATTATCATTATCATTATTAGTGTTATTATTATCATCATTGTTAACATCATCATTATCATTATTTCTTTCTCCCTCGTCCTCTTCCTCCTCCTCCTCCTCCTCCTCCACCTTCTTCTAACCTTCTTACTCATATACTTGTTCTTCCCCCCTTTGTATATACATGCCTACGTCACCCTCCTTCTCCCCTCCCCCCTTCCCCCCCCACTTCCACTCCGGTTTATTTGTACCCAGACATACCAAGTCTTGGTACTCTTGTACACTCTCTAGTACCATGCCACTCTCACAACTTTACAACACGGCTTCACTCGTCAGGGACACCCCTTCTAAACTACCGCGCTGTCCTCTGCCGTACCCTGCCGTACCCTGCCGTACCAATAGACACATACCTTGTTATATACCCAAGACACATACCCACTCTATACCACATACCCTCGTCTTTTTACGATGTTTAAATCTATCGCATCGTTATGATACTAGCGTGTAAAGCGTTTAGTCTCACTATCATGACGTCACTATCTTGTGTGTCACTATCAGATCTTCTCCCCCCCTCCCCTCCTTCTTCCTCTTACCCCCCTCCCCTCCTTCCTCCTACCCCCCTCCCCCTCCCTACCCCCACTCCCCCTCCTTCCCTCCCCCTACCCCTCTCCTCCCTGCCTTCCTCCTACCCCCTCCGCCTCTTCCTCGTACCCCTCTCCCCCTCCTTCCTTCTACCCCCTCCCCCTCCTTCCTCTCCTACCCCCTCCCCCTCCTTCCTCCTACCCCCCTCCCCCTCCCTTCCTCCCACCCCGCTCCCCCTCCCTTCCTCCTACTCCCCTCCCCTCCTTCCCTCCCTACCCCCCTTCCCCCTCCCCTCCCTCCCTCCTAGCCCCCTCCCCCTCCCCCTCCCTTCCTCCTATCCCCCTCCCCTCCTTCCTCCTACCCCCTCCCCTCCCCTCCCTCCCTCCCTAGGCCCCCTCCCGCCTCCCCCTCCTTCCTCCTACCCCCCCTCCTCCCTCCCTTCCTCCTACCCCCTCCCCCCTCCTTCCCTCCTACCCCCTCCCCCTCCTTCCCGCCTACTCCCCTCCCCTTCACCTCCTTCCTCCTACTCCCCCCTCCCCTCCTTCCTTCTACCCCTCCTCCCCCTCCTTCCTCCCTATCCCCCTCCTCCCCCTCCCTTCCTCCTACTCCCTCCTCCCCCTCCTTCCTCCCTACCCCCTCCCCCTCCTTCCTCCTACCCCCCTCCCCCTCCTTCCTCCCCTACTCCCCCTCCCCCTCCCTTCCTCCTACCCCCTCCCCCTCCTTCCTCCTACCCCCTCCCCCTCCTTCCTCCTACCCCCTCCCCCTCCTTCCCTCCTACCCCTCCCCCTCCTACCTACCCCTCCCCCTCCTCCCTCCTCCCTAGCCCCCTCCCCCTCCCCCTCCTTCCTCCTACCCCCCTCCCCCTCCTTCCTCCTACCCCCCCTCCTCCTCCCTCCCTCCTACCCCCTCCCCCTCCTTCCTCCTACCCCCTCCCCTCCTTCCTCTCCTACCCCCTCCCCTTCCTTCCCGCCTACTCCTCCTCCCCTTCCCCCTCCTTCCTCCTAGCTCCCCCTCCCTCTCCTTCCTCCTACCCCCTCCCCCTCCTTCCTCCTACACCCTTCCTTCCCCTCCTTCCTCCTACTCCCTCCCCTCTCCTTCCCTCCTACCCCCTCTCCCTCTCCTTCCTCCCTACCCCACTCCCCCTCCCTTCCTCCTACTCCCCTTCCCCTCCTTCCTCCTGCTCTCCCTTCTCACCCCGCCCCTTCCTATCCCCCTCCCCTCCTTCCTCCTACCCCCCTCCCTCTCCTTCCTCCCTACCCCCTCCCCTCCTTCCTCCTACCCCCTCTTCCCCTCCTTCCTCCTACCCCCTCCCTCCCCTCCTTCCCTCTACTCCCCTCCCCCTCCTTCCTCCTACCCCCCTCTCCCCTCCTCCTCCTCCTAGCCCCCTCCCCCTCCCCCCTCCTTCCTCCTATCCCCCTCCCCCCTCTTCAGAGATGCTTAGGATGGGCCTTTGACTGACACTCATTCTTAAGAACAGGTATTTAAAATTCGACATAATTACTAGAGGCGGCAGACGTCGGCGTGTGAGTGACCCAGTATGGATTGGGGTGGTGGGTGGTAAGCCAGGGTTTGGGGGTGGTGAGTTTGGGGGGGGGTCACTACCAGAATATAATAGATGTTTTTTTTCTCATTTTTCCTCGTTTTGTTCCAATATTTTTGTCTTCTTTTTTCATCTATTTTTTCTTATTCTTACTTGCGTTCTCCCTCTTTTTTTTCTTCCCTTCTTCTCTACTTCCTACTCATCTCCTTGTTCTTCTGCCTCCTCTTTTTCTTCTTTTTCTACTTTCACTTCCTCTTCTTCTTCTTCAAAGTCTTCTCCGCTTCATTTTCTCCTTTTTATGTTTTCTTCTTCTTCTTCTCTTCCTTACGAAATCTCTCTCTCTCTCTCTCTCTCTCTCTCTCTCTCTCT
>NC_091562.1:9405367-9407867 GCF_042767895.1 Penaeus vannamei
CCTGTTAAAGCAATTATAAAATAGGGAGAGAGGGGGATAATATCATTATGCTAAGGGCTTATTTCTCTTTGGTTTATGGAGAGTAATGGGGTTTCTCTTTTTTTTTCGATGTATTAGTCTTTTCAGAGTAGGTCTCGGGGTGTTTTGGTTCGTATTATTTTTCATATTGATATAGACTGTTTTTGATATTATATTTTCTAATTGATATAGAATGTTATTTATGTGTTTGTTTTGTTATCTTTGGTATTAACTTCCTTACCTATTTTGCTGTTATTTCTTTCTTTATTTAGTTATCCATTTTTCTATTCATTAATCAGTAAGTAAATTCATTTATCTTTTTATTCGTGTATTTGTCTATTGGCATTTCATGATCGATTTGTATGTTCTCAAAATCGCAGACTACATTCTTTTTTTCTTTTTTTTTTCTTTTTTTTATCAAATTCGCTAAGGATTTTTTTTTTTGTCTTTTCTCTTTTCATTACCGTTATTTTTTTTTTTTTTTTTTTTTTTTTTTAGATCGAATCCACGACAGCTAATATTCACTTTATCTTGATCAGATTAATCCATTGTCATTCCTCCACCGTTATCATTACCGTCCTGCTTTTTCCCCTCCGTTTTATGACTCGTTATCGCATAGCAACAAGAGATAAAACGCACTCGCTCGACCCTTCCTTATCTCACAAACTCATCTTCAACACCTCGCGAGCTTCTTATCTTCATCACATAATGTATCGTTTTGCTTTTTCGTTTTTCGTTTCTCTTTTTCTCGTCTTATCATTATCGTTATTATCTAGCATTATCATTATCATTATTATCTTTACTATCATTATCATTATCATTATTATCTTTACTATCATTATCATTATCATTATTATTACTATCATTATCATAATCATTATTATCATTACTATCATTATCATTATCATTACAATCCTTACTATCATTGTCATTATCATTATTATCCTTACTATCATTACCACTATTATTATCATTACTATCGTTAAATCTGCTCAGTAGTCTAGTGCTATCGATTCAATTCTCAATATAAGTAAATCTTACTTCTATCATTTTCCTCAAATTATCATCACTATCGCTCCACAATTCCACATCTCCCTCTATACCAATCTACTTAGAAAATCACCGTTACTCCTATACTTACTTATAAGTGACGCAATACCTGCAGAATCGGTATGCTTACTCCATACTAACATTTTTTTTTTTTTTCTTTTCTTTTTTAATAGTGATAAGTTTCTTCAGTACAAGCCCACCAACACACTTATTTATAGGCGCACGTGTGTGTTTGTATATGCATGGAGTACATAATATTTTGTGTCTCATAAACACGTACAGTAATAATTACATCTTAAGCAAACTGACTACTGATGTTGCTGTTGCCGTATAGGGGGAGGAGAGAGAGAGAGAGAGAGAGAGAGAGAGAGAGAGAGAGAGAGAGAGAGAGAGAGAGAGAGAGAGAGAGAGAGAGAGAGAGAGAGAGAGGGAGAGAGAGACACGGTGGGGGGTTGGGGTGGGGGTGGGGGTGAAGGGAAAGGGAAAGGAAGGGAGGGAGGAGGCAAGGAGGGAGGGAGGGAGAGAGAGAGAGAGAGAGAGAGAGAGAGAGAGAGAGAGAGAGAGAGAGAGAGAGAGAGAGAGAGAGAGAGAGAGACGGTGGGGGGTGGGGGTGGGGTGGGGGGTGGGGGTGGGGTGGGGGTGGGGGAAGGGAGGGAGGGAGCGAGGGAGAGAGAGAGACGGAAGGAGGGAGGGAGAGTAGGAAAGAGGGAGGGAAGGAGAGAGAGAGAGAGAGGGAGAGAGGAAGGGAGAGAGAGAGAGAGAGAAAGAATAAGAGAAAGAGAGATAAAGAGGAGGGAGGAAGAAGTACAACAAGTATAAGAACAAGAACAGGTGAAAAAAAAACAGCAACAGCAAGAAAAAGGACAAGAAAACAGAAAAAAACACAAATATAAAAAGAAAAGTGGGAGAAGAAAAAAACGAAAAAGAAAAACAAAACGAAGAAACAACAAAAGGAAAAGAAAAACCAACAAACGAACAAATAAAAGAAGAAAATAAAGAAAAAAAAAGCTAGATAACAGAGCAAGAAAGATAACGAGCCCCAGCTACCGACTCCAGAGGCTCCAGCTCCCCTCGCAACACGTGCAATGCTCCGACTGGATAAAGTACGCATGTTTACCCAATAAAAACACGTAATCGGATTTAACCACAAATCGTTACCATTAGCTTCGGAGGCGGTCTGTTTGTGCGGACGGTGGGCTGCGGTCGGTGATATGCGGTCGGTGATATGCGGTCGGTGGGTTATGCGGAGGGTGAGATGCGGACGGTGAGCTGCGGACTTGCGGTCGGTGGGCTATGGATGGGAGTTGTGGAAGTTGAGCTGCGGACGGTGAGTTGTTAACGGTGACCTGCGGACGGGAAGCAGCGGACGGTGAGCTGCGGTCAGGGAACTGCGGACGGTGAGCTGCGAGATTCAGGAGCTCTGTTCATTCGT
>NC_091562.1:9425367-9427867 GCF_042767895.1 Penaeus vannamei
TTTTCTTCTTCCTCTTCTTCTTTCTAGTTTTTTTTATTCTTCTGTTTCTTCTACTTCTTCTTTTTCTACTTCTTTTTCTTCTTCTACTTCTTATTCGACTTTTTTATATTCCTTCTTCTTCTTCTTTTACTTCTTCTTCTACTTCTTTTTCTACATTTTCTTCTTCTACTTTTCCTTCTTCTTCTACATCTTCTTTTTCCTTTTTCTACTTCCTCCTCCTCTTCCTCTTCTGCTTCTCCTTCTTCTTCTTCCTCTTCCTCTTCCTCTTCTTCTACTTCTTTCTTTGATGGCTGGGTGAAGAGCGTCTGATTAAGGATATAAACTGATATTGTGCCCAAAACAGGTAAAAAAAGATAGAATAGAGAGAGAGAGAGAGAGAGAGAGAGAGAGAGAGAGAGAGAGAGAGAGAGAGAGAGAGAGAGAGAGAGAGAGAGAGAGAGAGGCAGAGGGAAAGAGTGAGAGAGAGAGAGAGCGAGGTTTCTATACATACGCATTTTTCTACTTTTTCCCAGCCAAATCCCGCCCCCCCCCCCCCCAACCACCCAAAGATATTAGCCAAACTTTATGGTATTTAATTTTCATGATTAACCGTCACTTACATGAATTGTCCATTAACCCTCCCCCCCCCTCCTCTCTTCTTTCTTCTTCTTTCACTCTTTTTTCACGAAAAAAGGCTTCTAACAACTGCATTCTCCATGAGTTTAGACGAGGATGGTATCTGATACCCCACAGCTGTAAATTATGCCGTAATCTGTGATTTTCTTGGAGTTTCAAAAGACCTGTGATTTATAACTTTGGAATATAATGTACTGCTGATATTCGGGTGATATTGTGAGAGTATTCTTGTGTAGATGCGAGGGTCTTCCACGCGGGTGAAAAAATAGACGAAATGATGATTTTGAGTGATTTTGTACCTGGGGGAAATGTGGTTTTGAATACGCACACGCCTACGTACATACATAAATGCACACACGCATGTATGCACACATATACATATGTACTTGTAATATGGTAGCTAGAGAGATTGAAAGACAAAAAATAGAGAGAGCCCGAGATGGGCGGAAGAGAGAGGAGAGAGGAGAATGAGAAAAAGAGAGAGAGACAGACAGACAGAGACAGAAAGAGAAAGAGAAAGAGAAAGAGAAAAAGAGAGAGAAAGAGAAAAAGAGACAGAGACAGAGAGAAAGAGATACAGACCAGGCCAGCCAGAAACGAAAGAGACAAACAGACTGACAAAGACGGAAACATACCTACATGCACAAGAATCTAAAAAAAAAAAAAAAAAAAAAAAAAAAGAAAAACTCCTGACACCTTCACTAAACCCGCCCATCAATCGCAGCGCCCATACAACCAATCACCGCCTACAACACGCCTAACAACCCATCCATAATTGCCCCATAATCTCATATATAATTAGTAGTTACACCTGGCTATTTAGACTTGGGTGGTCGGGTCGCGTAGTGGCTTGGGACGTGTTGTTTATGTGCGTTGTGAATTGGCCTTCTCTCTCTCTCTCTCTCCTCCTTTTCTCTCTCTCTCCTTTTCTCCCTCTCTCTCTCTGTCTCTCTCTTTCTCTGTCTCTCTCTCTCTCTCTCTCTCTCTCTCTCTCTCTCTCTCTCTCTCTCTCTCTCTCTCTCTCTCTCTCTCTCTCTCTCTCTTTCTCTCTCTCTCGCTCTCCTCCTTTTCTCCCTCTCTCTCTGTCTCTCTCTCTTTCTCTGTCTCTCTCTCTCTCTCTCTCTCTCTCTCTCTCTCTCTCTCTCTCTCTCTCTCTCTCTCTCTCTCTCTCTCTCTCTCTCTCTCTCTCTCTCTCTCTCTCTTTCTCTCTCTCTCTCTCTCTCTCTCTCTCTCTCTCTCTCTCTCTCTCTCTCTCTCTCGCTCTCGCTCTCGCTCTCTCTCTCTCTCTCTCTCTCTCTCTCTCCCTATCTTTCTCTCTCTCTCTCTCCTTATCTTTCTTTCTCTCTCTCTCTCTCTCTCTCTCTCTCTCTCTCTCTCTCTCTCTCTCTCTCTCTCTCTCTCTCTCTCTCGTTCTCTCTCTCGCTTTCTCTCTCTCTCTCTCTCTCTCTCTCTCTCTCTCTCTCTCTCTCTCTCTCTCTCTCTCTCTCTCTCTCTCTCTCTCTCTCTCTCTCCCTTTCTCTTTCTTTTCTTTCTCTCTCTCTCTCTCTCTCTCTCTCTCTCTCTCTCTCTCTCTCTCTCTCTCTCTCTCTCTCTCTCTCTCTCTTTCTCTCTCTCTTCTATTTTATTCTCTCTCTTCTCTTTCACCATCTCCCAATTTCTTCCCTTCCCCTCCCCCTTCCCATCCTCCCCTCTTCCTTCCCCCTTTCCTTCCCTCCCTCTCTTCTCTCACTTCTCCTTTCCTTCCTTCCTTTCCTCCTGCTTCTCTCCCTCCCTTCCCCCTTCTTTCTTCTTTCTCTCTCATACCTCATCCCTTCCTCCCTTCCACTCCTCCCCTTCCCTCCCTTCCTCCTTCCTTCCCATCCCCTTTTCCCTTCCCCTTTCCCTA
>NC_091562.1:9432867-9437867 GCF_042767895.1 Penaeus vannamei
TCCTTCCTCCCTCGCTTCCTCTCTCTCAGTATCATTTCCTCTCGAGCAGAACCGGTTCCACTGAGATAATGACACAAGCACGTCACAGATTTATGTGTTCTGAGACAATAGAGTCGAGAGTCCCGTCAAAGGATTACTCGATCGTGTATTGTTGCGATCAAACTCTGAGACAAAAGATGCAAGGAGGGAGTGGAAGATGAATATTGGGGGAGAGAGGAGGGAAAGGGAGGAAGGGGTGGATAGGGAAGGAGGAAGAGAGGGAGGGGGAGAGGGAGGGAGAATAGGAAAGGAGGGGAGAAGGGAGGAATAGGAGAAGGGAGAGAGGGAGGGAGAATAGGAAAGGAGGGGGAGGGAGGGTAGGAAAGGAGGAGAGAGAAGAGGGAGAGGAAGGAGGAAGGAGAGGGAGAGAGGGAGGGAGGATAAGAAAGAAGGAGGAAGGAAGAAGGGGAGAAGGGAGAGAGAAAGAAAGAGGATAGAGAGAGAGAGGAGAGATGAAGAGAGAGAGAGGGAGAGAGAGAGAGAGAGAGAGAGAGAGCGAGAGAGAGAGAGAGAGAGAGAGAGAGAGAGAGAGAGAGAGAGAGAGAGAGAGAGAGAGAGAGAACGAGAAAAATAAAAGAGAGAGAGAAAGAGAAAAAGTAGAGAGAGAGAGGGAGAGAGATAGAGAGAGAGAGATAGAGATAGATAGATAGGTAGATAGAGAGAGAGAGAGAGAAAGTAAGAGAGACCGGCAGACAGACAGACAGACAGAGAAAGAGAGAGAGAATAAAGTTGAAATGGGACAGCAGTCTGCGGCCATGGACTTCAGCGAAAGGAGATACACCACCCGCAGCTGGCCAACCCACCTGGTGCCCTGTGTCCTGATGGCAGAAGAAGGCGTTGTCGTGCCCAGTGAACGTCGCGAATTTATACTGAGAGTCAAGCCTGGTAAGACTCACGCTAAAGAATTGCTTATCACAGGAGAATTGCATAGACGGAAAAAGGAGGACTATTCTGCTGAAAAAAAGTAAAATAATGATAATAATAATAATAAATGAATTGATAAATAAAATGAAAATAATAGTGATAATAATAATGATGATAATAATAATAGTAATAATAATGATAATGACAATAATAATAATAATAATAATAATAATAATAATAATAATAATAATAATAATAATAATAATAATAATAACAGTAATGATAATAATGATAATAATGATAATAATGATAATAATGATAATAATGATAATAATAATAATAAGAAGAATAACAATAATAATGATAATAAAAAAAAAATAATAATAATAATGATAACAATAGTAATAATAATGACAATAACAATAATGATGAAAATAATAAACAAATAAACTAATAAATAAACAAGATAAAAAAAAAATTCCAAACTGCTATTCGCTTTCATCCCATTCGGCCCACCGAGAGATCACGCCCAACTGGGACTTGGCGCTGACTTCAATTAAGGAAAAGGGAATTAAGCAGCAAAAGTAGTAAATGCACGAGTAAGTAAAAAGTAGTAAATAAAAAAGTAAGTAAAAAGTAGTAAAAAGTAGTAAAAAAAAGTAAAAAGTAAGTAAAAAGTAGTAAAGAGTAAGTAAAAAGTAGTAAAGAGTAAGTAAAAAGTAGTAGATAGAAAAGTAAGTAAAAAGTAGGAAAAAGTAGTAAAAAAAAGTAAAAAGTAAGTAAAAAGTAAGTAAATAGTAAAAAGTAAGTAAAAGGTAGTTAAAAGTAGTAAAAAGAAGTAAAAAAAAGTAAAAAGTAAGTAAAAAGTAGTAAAAAGTAAGTAAAAAGTAGTAAATGCACGAGTACCTAAGCATAACCAGCATTGCAAGTTGGTGCAATTAGCCAACCCGGCTTGAGGAGGAGTTGGGGGTCATGCAACCAGAATTAAATGGCAGACGTTGATTCAGAAGGATGTGGATAATTGTGTAAAATCTGGATAGGCATGGAGAGAAAGTAGAATAGATGGGAGTGAGAGAGAGAGAGAGAGAGAGGGATAAGATAAGAAGGATTGTGAGGATAATAGTCTATGATGATTATGATAAGGACAATATTGATGATAATGATGGTATGATTTTGATAATGGTGATAATGACAATGATGATGAAACATAATGACGATAATGACAATGATGATGAAAAATAATGATGATAGTAATTTTGGTGATGAAAATGATAATAATATTGATGGCGGTAATGATCATATAAACAAAACAGTAACAATAATAGCAATTGCAATACCGAAAATAATCATAATAACATTAGTAATGGTAATAATGAAAATGATAATAATAATGATAATAAAAGGATAATGATAATGATAATTGTGATAAAACTTAAAATAATAAAAATGATAGAAACAAAAATAATACTAATGATAGTAACAATAACACTGATTTTAATGATAATAACAATATTAATAATCATAATCATAATATCGATAAGGATAAGGATAATAATCATGATAATGATAATAATGATAATAAAAATGATAGTAATAATAATAATAACAATGATAACAATAATAGTAATGATAATAATAATAATAATAATAATAATAATAATAATAATAATAATAATAATAATATAATAATGATAATAATAATAATGATAATAATAATAATAATAATAATAATAATAATGATAATAATAATGATAATGATAGTAATAATAATATCAATAATAATGATAATAATAATAATGATAATAAAAACAATGATAACAATAATAACGATAATAATGATAATGATGTTGATAATAATAAAAATTATGATAATGATGATATTAGATATAAAAGGAACAACAAAAACAGCACATTGATTATAACAATGATAGTATCAATGATAATAATGATAATGATAACAATAATTATAATAATAATAGCTACAATAATGCTTATACTAATCATAGTGATAATGATGATGATGATGATGATAGCAAATCTTATCATTATTATTATTATCATCATCAGTAACAATATTAATAATGATAATAACAATAATAACAATAATAGTACTATCAGAAATAATACTAATAGTAATGCTAATGATGTTAATAGACACCAGATAACAAATAATTAAATGAATCAATAAATCTAATAAACAAAGAAGAAGAGAACAAAATAATGATAATGATGATAATGATAATAATAATAATAACAATAATAATGATAATAATAATAATAATAATAATAATAATAATAATAACAATAATAATGATAATGATAATGATGATCACGATAATGATAATGATAATGATGATGATGGTGATGATGATGATAATAATAATAATAATAATGATAATAATAATAATAGTAATAATGATAATAATAATGATAATAATAATAATAATAATAATAATAATAATAATAATAATAATAATAATGATGATAACAATAATGATAGTAATGATAATGTTAATAATAATAATGATAATATTACTACTACTACTACTACTACTACTACTACTACTACTACTATTACTACTACTACTACTAGCAATAACAATAATAAAAGATAAAGAAATGAATAAAATGAAAAATACCGCCTCTCCACACCACAACCCGTAAACACGCGAACACGAGGACGCCAGCGACACGGCGCGTACACCCAACAACACATTCTTGATTACTTAACCCGGGTTTAACAAGACAAACTCCTCGGCATCGACAATCCTCAGGGAACGGAGCTCAAGCCAGTGATTAGACGCCTTCAAGATTATCAAAGACGGGGTTCGGTGAGGGCGAGTCTGTTGAGGAGAGGGGAGAGAGAGGAGGGGGAGAGGAGGGGAGAAAGGAGGGGAGGGGAGAGGAGGGGAGAGAGGGGGGAGGAGAGGAGGGGGGAGAGGGGAGAATGAGGGGAGGGAGAGGGAGAGAAGGTAGGGGGAGAGAGAGGAGGGGAGAAGGAGGGGGAGAGAAAAGGGGAGAAGGAGGGGAGAAGGAGGGGGAGAGAGGGAGAAGGAGGGGAAGTGAGGAGAAAATTAGGGAGAGAGGGGAGAGAAGGAGGGATGATGGTGGGGAGGAGTAGAGAGTTGAATAGAAGAAGGGGATTAGAAAGGGAGAGAAGGGGGATTGAAGGAGGGAGGAGAAAATGGCGGATAGAAGGAGGGGGAGAGGGGATAGAATGAGGGATGTTTTGTTTGAGAGTGGGATTGTTTGTTTGTTTATGTGTGTGTGTGGGCGTAAGCCTGTGTGTGTAAGTGTGTGTGTGTGTGTGTGAATACGACCGTGTATGTGTGTAAGGAGGGGGAGAAGGAGGGTTGTCGGTGGGGTGGAAAAGGAGATAAAAGGAGGGAGAAACGGGAGAGAAGGAGGGATAACGATGGGGAGGAAAAGGGAGAGAGAGGAGGGGAGAGAGGGGAGAGTTGTAAGGGAAAGAAAGGGGAGAGAGAGAGGAGATGGAAGGGAGAGGGGAGGCATAAGGAGAGTGAGGGGCGACGGTGAGGAGAGAGAGAGGAGAAGGGGGAAAGCGTAAATGAGAAGGTAGAAAACGGAATAACAGAAGAGAAATGAAAGGAAATGATAAAGTAAGGAAGAGAGGAAAGAAAAGATAAGAAAAGAACAGTAGAAGAAGAGAGAGAGAATATGTCACTGGGGAGAGAAAAGAACGGAAAGGAGAGACAACAGAACGAAGAAAAAGATAGAAGAGGATGAAAAGGGAAAACAAGAAGAAGGTGAAAGGTGAGGCACAAGAGGAGAAGAGAGATGTAAGATTAAAGAAATTAAAGAAGGAAGTGACGGGGAGAGAGGAAAAGAGGAGAAAGGAGAGAGAAGGAAGGGAATAACTAAGAAAGAAATCGACCAAGAAAGAAATGACGAGACAAAGAGAGAAAGAGAGAGAGAAAGAGAGAGAGAGAGAGAGAGAGAGAGAGGAGAGAGAGAGAGAGAGAGAGAGAGAGAGAGAGAGAGAGAGAGAGAGAGAGAGAGAGAGAGAGAGAGAGAGAGAGAGAGAGAGAGAGAGAGAGAAAGAAAATTAAGAAGAATATATATATATATATATATAT
>NC_091562.1:9511172-9513672 GCF_042767895.1 Penaeus vannamei
TTTTTTATTTTTTTATTTTTTTATCCAAGCGCTCCAACGATATTAATTTCACCTTTTTTCCCTTCTCTGACCGGCTGTTGACCCTCGCCTTAATATGCAAATTAATGAAAATCACACATCCATAAGCAGGTTGTCATAAAAGAGGTATCTGGAGCAATCTTTCCGTCAGTTTACGAAAAAGAAAAAGAGTTTGGTGCACGTAAGACATTTCTCTCAGTTTATGGACAGTCACTAACTTCATTTGAATTCTTTCTTTGTTGTGGGAGGTTTGGAGGATTGTGATAAATTTTGTCTATTTTTTTGGTTTATTTTTATTTATTTATTTGTTTATTCATTTTTTGGTTCCTTCTTTGTCTTTTTTTTTTCTTCGTATTTTTATTTCTTTTTTTGTCTGCTTCTCCTTCTCCTTCATCTTTTTCTGCTCCTTTTCCTTCTCCTGATCTTTCCCTTTCTCTTTTTCTTTTTCTTTTTCTTCCTCTTTCTCGTTCGTCTTTTTTTTTTCTCTTTTTCTTCTTCTCTTCCTCCTCCTTCTTTTTATTCTTTATTTCTCCTTTTCATTTTTCTCCTCTTTCTCCTTTTTCTTCTTCTTCTTCATCTTCTTCTTTCTTCTTCTCCGTCTCCTTCTTCTTTATCTTCTTTTTCTTCGTCTTCTTCTTTTCTTCTTTTTCTTTTTCTTCTTCCTCTTCTTCTTCTTCTTCTTCTTCTTCTTCTCCTCCTCCTCCTCCTCCTCCTCCTCCTCCTTCTTCTTCTTCTTCTTCTCCTCCCTCTCCTTTCCCTTCCCCTTCTTCTCCTTCACCTTCTTCTCTTCCTCCTCCTCCTCCTTCTTCTCTTCATTCTCACTTTCTCTATCATATTCTCCTTTGTATCTCGCAGGAATTGCAAGAAAATCTATCATCTTCATCAGTGATTATATTAGACAAGGCCAATTGCCCGCACTCTATCCCTGTGCTTAATATTTATTCGATAAATTGTTGCCACTGATAGATAAAAAAAAAGAAAAAAAGAAAAGAAACTCCAAGTAGATACTAGAATTACCTAAAATCCCACTGAAGATTTTTTAATTTTTAAAATCTGGGATAATGATAATATTATTTATAGATGTTAGTTATTTTTTCTATAGTGTTTACGTAATATTTTTTGGGGGGAAAGACAGCCTATCTGGAATACGGTAAATATTCCTTCTTAGGTACATCTGTTGTCATTTTTCTGTTAAGATATCTGAATTAAAATGTAATGTTAGGTAATACAAAATATGAAAATATGTTTAAAAAAAAAGTTGTAAAAATTATGAGAAAACAAAATGGATAACCTGTTATACTTTAACATTTTATGTATTTTTCCTTTTACTAATGAAAAAAATAAGAGAAATGTCTATGGATTCGCTGATTGGCACATCATTTATCCATTCTTTATCACTTTCACTCCATCATCACTTCAATCGCTATCTATATATATAAGTTTATTTTTTCAGTGCAGGCTTTAACTACCCCAGAGGATACAGGTGTATAATTCCCACTCACTGTCTATATACAGCCTGAAACTTATTATTAATTTCCCTCTTATAAGAGATACGTTATCAAGTTTTATATCGTATTAAGGATAATGACTAGCATTCTCACCAGCTGTTTACCTGACCTTGCTGATAACATAATTTCGGGAAAATACGATATTCACCGGAGAGGTAACGTCTAGAAGGTGCTCCTGTCGTATTAATATGATTAATGCCACTCATATTTATCGAACTCCAATAACCTTCATAACTGAAACGGGATTTACTCAAAATTATTATCATTATCGGTGCTGAGGTTGGCACCTTTGATTAATGAGGATCTCCTCTTATTAAGGAATTATCACTGTTATCAAAACGCGTTCGGTGCAGAAAATATCCGAAATGCACTTAATTAAAACAATCATATGTTTACATCTTTTCGCCTAAAACATAATCATATATTTACATCGTTTCGCCTTAAGTATAAAATGTGATCAAATAGTTTCGATTAGTAAAATAGTCTTCCCACCGTATAGTTTTATAGTGTGATATCTGATCAAATAGACAATTAAAGTGCCATGGAATTAAGCCACGTTCCGAGAGGAGATGTTCTTGTCGTATGAACAGAGTCTTGAGCGCTAAGACTAAGGATATCTGTCAAGGCGCTTAATCTTTTTTTTTTTTTTTTTTTTTTTGTCTTGCATATTCACCTTCTTGAGAGTTCGTACCTTCTTGGCTTTTCGTAATATTACTTTCGTTTTTGTATGTTTTATTTTATTCTATTTTATTGTATTATTATTATTTTTTTTAGTTTTGTCTCTTACGACGGTCATATTGCAGATCATAACGGAGATAACTTCATATTTATCATTGTTATTAAAAAGGAGCCAAACGAAGGGATGGGAGAGTAACCATATATGGAGCGTTTCCTATCGCGTTTATAACGTAGAAACGTTGTATTGTGTGAGAGATCCATCATATCGCAATCAGAAAACCGTATAACATTTCCAT
>NC_091562.1:9543672-9551172 GCF_042767895.1 Penaeus vannamei
TTCCCATTATTGCAATTATCATTGATATTATCATTATCATTATCGTTATAAACAATGTTGTTTTTGTTATCACAATTGTTATTATCATCATTATTGTTATCATTATCAATATCATTACTATTGTCTTTATTATCGTTATGATTATTAATATTATCATTACTATTATTATTATTATTATTATCATTATTATTACTATCATCATCATTATTCATATTACCATTATTGTCATCATTGTCATTATTATCTCTCTCATATACACACATTCATTCTCTCTCTCTCTCTCTCTCTCTCTCTCTCTCTCTCTCTCTCTCTCTCTCTCTCTCTCTCTCTGTCTCTCTCTCTCTCTCTCTCTCTCTCTCTCTCTCTCCCATTTATCATCCCTTTATCACCGTATTGCGCCCATAACTACTTTCAAAAGACCGTTTTCTCGCCATTGTAATCCCCTTTCGTTAATCTTCCACACGTATTACCATTCCTGCGTTTCCTTTTTCCTTCCTTAATTCCCGTACCTTGGAAATCCACACGCTTGTACCCACATCCGATTAAGATTCGCGGATCAAACAGATCCTTTTGCCAATTCTCTTCCCCTTGTTTGTTAAACATCAGCGCAATATCGTGAAAAAAAAAAAAAATCGTGCAAAAAAAAAACAAAAAAAAAACATGCAAAATGTTCATGTAAATAATAATAAAAACAAAATCATGCAAAAAAAAAAAAAATCATGAAAATAATAATAAAAACAAAATCCTGCACAAAGAATCATACAAATAATAATAAAAACCAAAATCATGCCAAAAAAAAAAAAAATGTTTTGGTGTCATGCACGGCTTCTGTCATGCACACCAGGCAGAGCGGTTGCCCGACGGTGATATTTCTGTTTCGCTTTATCTGTCTCTCATCTAAAGACCTATTGTGTGATTCTTCAACTAAACGAGTCATGCAAAAACATCATGCACGGGAAGATTTCCATTTTCGGAGGTGCGAGGTGTGATTTCCTTATCTGATTTATACATCTTTTTTTTCCTGGTTTGTATTTCTCTCTCTCTCTCTGTCTTTCTCTTTTTTCCTTTTTTTTTCTTTCTCTCTCTCTCCTCAATTTTTCCTGGTTTGTATTTCTCTCTCTGTCTCTCTCTCTCTTTCTCTCTTTCTCTCTCTGTCTGTCTGTCTGTCCTCTCTCTCTCTCACTCTCTGTCTCTCTCTTTTCTCTCTCTCTCTCTCTCTCTCTCTCTCTCTCTCTCTCTCTCTCTCTCTCTCTCTCTCTCTCTCTCTCTCTCTCTCTCAGTTCATCTATCTCTCATCCAGCCTCTTCCACCTACCCTGTTCTCTCTCTCTCTCTCTCTCTCTCTCTCTCTCTCTCTCTCTCTCTCTCTCTCTCTCTCTCTCTCTCTCTCTCTTTCTCTCTCTTTCTGTGGCTGTCTCTTTTTTTTTTTTTTTCTTTTTTTTTTCAAGGGGCGTCATGTATCACTATTAAATCGGTGTCATGACTTGAATTCCCTTTTTTTTTTTTTTTTTTTTTTTTGTGTCGCTAGGAAACGGTAGCTTGGCTTTGATGAAGGTACGTTACATCTCTAATTTGCGCTTTTCCTTCTTTCTTGATCTTGTTCTTTTTTCTGCATCTTCTATAGCTTTTTGTTCTTCCTCTTCTTCTTCTTCTTCTGCTGTAACTATTTCTTTTTCTTTTTCTTCCTCCCCCTCTATCTTGTCGTTGTCGGCCTCCTCCTCCACCTCCACTTCCTCCTCCTTCTTCTCCTCTTACTCTTCCTCTCCTCTCCTCCTCCTACTCCTCCTTCACCTCCATCTACTCATCTTCCTCCTCCACCTTTATCTTCTCATCTTCCTCCTCCACCTCCACCTCCTCCTTCTTTTCCTCTTCCTCCACCTCCACCTCCTCCCCCTCTTCCACCTCCACTCCCTCTTTGTTTCCTTCTCCACCTCCACCGTCTCCTCCTCTTTCTTTACCCCTCTCCCCTCTTCCACCTCCTCCTTCTTCTCTTACACCTCCTTCTCCTCTTTCTTTGCCCCTCTCTCCTTTTCCACCTCCTCCTTCTTCTCCAACACCTCCTACTCCTCCTCTTTCTTTACCCCTCTCACCTCTTCCACCTCCTCCTCTTTCTTTACCCCTCTCGCCTCTCCCACCTCCTCCTTCTCTTCCACCTCCTCCTCCTTTCTTTACCCCTCTTACCTCTTCCACCTCCTCCTTCTTCTCCAACACCTCCTCCTCCTCTTTCTTCACCCCTCTCTCCTCTTCTTCTCCTTCCTTTTTGATGATAAACATGACCATCGGCCACAACATGCTCCCGACGTCTAACTGCTGATGAAAAGACCAGAAGCCAAATTGGTGGTTATCTTCACCCTTAACAAAGCACATACACGCTGTATCATTGATGAGGGGAAAAAAAAGGAAAGGTTTTTACCCCTTAACGGCTGTGTAACTATCGTCTAGTTTGGCCATGTTGGTGACGGGGAACAAGGGAGCAACTGAGTGCGTGTATGTATAACTCTCTCTCCCTTCTCGCTTATTTTTTTCTCTCTCTCTCCCTTTTTGTTCTCTCTCTCTCTCTTTCTTTTTTTTTTCTTAAGATCGGGGGTTCTTAAGATATATTTGCCCTTCGTCCTAGAACTGAGCAAAGTGCCTGGTTAACATCGCTGATACTAATAATGTACACAGACGAACACACACCGACCTGATAACACACAGATGCAAAGCCTGCTCCGTTTTCTTTGACTATGATCGATTGGCTTGAGGTTGAAGGGGAAAAAAGGAGTTATTATTGTCGTATTTTGCGTTAGTTACAGAGAGGATTTTCGGGTACGAGAAGTGACAAACGGACGAGATGAATATGTTGTCAAAGGTGGAAGGAAGTGTGTAAAAATATATGATTTTTTTATATGTCGTATGTGTAGGCTTTTCGAAATTTAAGTTTATTTGTTCTTTCTCTCTTTCTTTCTTCTTTTTTCTTTGATTTTGCGACTGTTGCTTTCCACCCTTTTCTTGGAAGAAAAGGCGTTCATATTTACGAACAAAGAAGAAAAAAGAAAGAAAGAAAACGAAAAAAAGGAAAACAGAATTGGACAGCAAGGACTGCGCCATCATGACAGCCATTGTTTTCAAAAAGATACGTGTCCTCCTAGCCCCTCCCCCTCCCTCTCCTCCTTCCCTTCTCTCTCCCCCTCCTCCTTCCTTTCTCTCTCCCCCTCCTCCTCGCCCCTCTCCTCCTTCCCTTCTCTCTCCCCCTCCTCCTTCCTTTCTCTCTCCCTCTCCTAGACGCCCCTCCCCTCTCCCTCCCTCTCCCCATCCCCTCCTCTTTCTCCTCCCCTTCTGGAAGCCCCTGCCCTCTCCTTCCCCCCTCCTATCCCTCGCTCTCCTCCTCCCCCTCTCCCTCCCCGTCCCTCCCTAGATTCCCCCCATCACCCCCCCCCCTAAACGTACACATGCTTCCCTAAGAATCAACGTGAGGTCTTTCCTGGAATTGCAATGACAAACGAAACGCGCAATGGCCAATGTGAGTGTTTGGGATTTTGTCATATATCCAATTTATCTATTTTTCTTCTTCTTCTTTTTTCTTTTCCTTTAATTTCTTTTTTAATCTTCTTGTGTCATGATTCTTACATAATTCTTCCATTAGGGATGAAATGAGGAGCAGGAACACAGACGATAAACAATGAGTGAAATACAGAGAGAGAAATATTCCATCTGCAATCTTATTTCTTTATCTATTCTGCATAATAACTCATACATCGTTCTTGCATTAAGAAGGAATATTACACAGAAGCAAATACTGAAAGGAATATCAATAGAAAAAAATGCCGAACTGACAGACTCAGAGTCGTTAAAATTGTGAAACATTTTCAAGAACGCTATGACTCCGCCGCATAAAAAGCCTTTGTCACGCCGGGCGGACAGGGGAGAAGAGATAAAAGGAGAGTGAGAGAAAGAGAAAGAGTGAGAGAGAGAGAGAGAGAGAGAGAGAGAGAGAGAGAGAGAGAGAGAGAGAGAGAGAGAGAGAGAGAGAGAGAGAGAGAGAGGGGGGGGGGGGGAGATGAAGGGAGGAAGGGAGGAAGGGAGGGAGAAAGAAAGAGATGAAGGGAGGAAGGGAGGGAGGGAGAGAGAGAGAGAGAGAGAGAGAGAGAGAGAGAGAGAGAGATGAAGGGGAGAATTGAGGGAGGCAGAGAAAGAGATATGAAGGGAGGCAGAGAGAGAGAGAGAGAGAGAGAGAGAGAGAGAGAGAAACAGAGAAAGAAAAATATGCTTCTCAAACGAACAAAAAGAGAGAAATCAAACACACTTGCATAAATAAGAAAAAAATAATAATATAGGATAGACTTAGTAACACAATAGGAAAAAAAAGAAAAGAAAAGACAAAAACACAAGATTACCACAAGACAAAACAGAGCAATAAGAGCAAAAGACAAAACCGCAGAATACGTCATCGCTCGAACGTGTTTAGCACATGTTTGATGCCTCGACCTAATCTCCCGACACTGTTTACGATCGTGTTACATTTGAGTCTCAGCGATAAGAATCATTAAAAGGGTAACGTGAGAGTGACAAATAGGTATAGGAAGATGATATGATCTTCTGTAACTTACTAATGGACTCCAGCTCACCGACAAGAGCAATTAAGTACACTCATTAATTTAGACCTCAGAACATTCATAAATTCAGGTCGAAACTGGAGCATAAGAAACGGATATCAAAACAGAAGGGACAGGCAGAGTCATGCAATACAGTGTCTCAGCTTGCATGAACACACAGGGACATGCACAAAACGTATGTGGTCTTTGTATAAGTGATATTTATTTAAAACGAACGAGAAAATTCACATCATTAATAACCTGTATCAAATTTTCGGGTTTGAGACAATTAATCATAGCTTACAAAGGAAAAAAATGAAAGGACAAATGAATAAATACATTGAATTATTAAATAAACAAATGCATAAACATGAACCTTCAGAGGAAAAGAAAAAGCGACAGAGTTTCTCCGTTGCATCAAAGATAATTTATAATGTTTTTTTACAACTGCAAGGGAGACTCTCCTGAAGAATTATATATTGTAGAGTCCCGTTAGTGTCTTGTACGAATTAATCTCCTGTCATTCGAAGTTTTAATTAGTTTAAGGTTGTTATGCAGTTTCGAACAACTTTATTAACTTCTAGATATTTGTAGTTGCTTATAGTGAAGTTGCGTGTTTCGGTCATCAATATGCATGAAAGCTTCACATACACAAAGATAAATTTATTGTATGCTGTCAAGTAATTACACTCAATTTCTTTTGGAAGAAGTATATATATATATATATATATATATATATATATATATATATATATATATATATATGTGTGTGTGTGTGTGTGTGTGTGTGTGTATGTATGTATGTTTATGTATGTGTGTGTGTGTGTGTGTGTGTGTGTGTGTGTGTGTGTGTGTGTGTGTGTGTGTGTGTGTGTGTGTGTGTGTGTGTGTGTGTGTGCCTTTGTGTGTGTGTGCATATATATACATATAAAATTATTCATTTATCTATTATATATATATATATATATATATATATATATATATATATATATATATATATATATATATATATATACATATATATATCGAGATGGCTATTGATTCGACATTTAAAAGACGAGTTGGTTTTAATTGTAAAGATGTATGCAACCCTCTGAAAACGTTTATGAACATACTTTCATTTTTAGAAGACATATCAATATAACAAATCATTAAAATCAGCATCATCTATAAATAGTGATTTGCGAAAATGTTGGAAATACAATGGTGGAGAGTTGTAAACATTTTTTTTTTCTATCACGGTCCTTGTGTCTGACGGAACCGCTGCTACGTCCCATGCTCATAGGTATGTTGAGTGCTGGTATTAAAAGTTGTTTTGGCCGGATGTGATGCTTGGTAGGTGAACTGGTATAATTGTGAATCCCTATTAGCTGGACTGTGATAATTAAGAGGGAATTGCTGGTTCGCCCCAGACACTGACAAGAAGGTTGAGGAGAATGAGCAAAGCTAACACCTACCCTGTTTATCGCCAGGTTTGGTTGTTAAGGATCTTCATTTTTTTTCTTTTTTATCTATTATCTTAAAATTTAAAATTCTATTTTCTTTTCCTTTTTTGTTTGTTTGTTTGTTAGGGATCTTCATTTTTCCTTTTTATTTATTATCTTAAAATCTAAAATTCTATTTTGTTTTCCCTTTTTTCTTGTTTGTTTGTTTGTTTTTGGCCCATGGATAGAACAACGGAATTCGTCGAATTAATGTCGACCGCATCAAAGTATGAATTGTAAAAGGAATAACTGAACAAAATAGAGCGTAAAAGAGGACATTTTGGAAGTCTATAACGGTTTATAACGGAAAGATTCTTGTGAAATGAGGGTGACTGTCTCGATCCCGTCTCACTTTTGTTTATATGAAGCTTATAGTAATAGTTACTGATTTATAATAACTAAATAAAGGGAGAGTGTAATGTAGATTTTAGTTTAGAATTTGATCAAGTTAGTAAGAGAGCATACGTACATATATGTATGTATACATACATATATATATATATATATATATATATATATATATATATATATATATATATATACATATATATATATATATATATATATATATATATATATATGTATTTCTTTTTATATATATATTTATATATTTATATATATATATATATATATTTATATATTTATATATATATATATATATATATATATATATATATATATATATATATATATATATATATATATATATGTAAATACGATCACATACACACACACACACAAGCACACACACACACATATGCAGGCATATGTATGTGAATGTATACACACACACATCTGAAGAAGTTCAAAACTAAGTAAATGTTATTTGTCACAGAAAAAAAGGAACAAACATGCACCATTATATACGACACTTCAGAGAAGGGGAGAAAGCGAGAAAGAGTAAAAGAATAATTATATGCACATGTGTTTATATACATAGACGCGCGCACACACACATATATATATGTCTGTATGTGTGTGTGTGTGTGTGTGTGTGTGTGTGTGTGTGTGTGTGTGTGTGTGTGTGTGTGTGTGTGTGTGTGTACATATGTACGTCATATATTTCTGCGAATAATTGTATATACTTACTGCATATATTTTGACATTTAGTATAAACGATTTCCTCCTGAGCATATTTTTTCTTCTTCTTCGCTTCTGTACGTTTATGTGATTTAGAATTAATTTGTCTCAGTTTTATCATCATCGTCGTTAATCCTAATTTACCATCTGTCAACCACCTGCAGTTTATAAGCACTCGCCACGTGGTTTCACCTTCTAAGTTCCTTGTTGTTCAAGATACTTTTATTTATACCGGCAATTAAGTGCACTTTAATAAGCCCGAGATGCTAATATCACACTAATCGCATTAGACATATTACTACCGTTAAAAGAACAGCAAGAATAAGGTCAAGAACAATTAGAACATCTGCAAGAATAAAAATA
>NC_091562.1:9603672-9608672 GCF_042767895.1 Penaeus vannamei
ATCATTTTCATCCTTACTATTCTAATTATCCCCATTATGATTAACATCATCCTTGTTGTTATCATCATTATTAATTTTAGCATTTATACTCTTATCATTACTATTATCATTATTTCTATTTTCATTATCATCTTCATTTTCATCATTACTATTATTATCATTTTCAGTATCATTATTATTGCTATTGTCATTAATATCATTATTATTATCAATACATTTATTATTGATGTTCATTGATATTATTCCATCAACAATATTATTATTATTATCATCATTATCATTATTATTACTGGTATCAATACCATCATCATCATTATTATTAATATTATTATCATTATCATTATCATAATCATCATTATTATTGTTATCCTTATTAATGTTATCATTATTATTATTATTATTATTATTATTATTATTATTATTATTATTATTATTATTATTATTATTATTATTATTATTATTATTATTATTATCATTATTATCATCATACCATTATCATTATTATTTTTTTTTATTATCATTATTATCATCATTATTATTATTAATATTATTATTATTATTATTGTTATTATTATGATTATTATTATTGTTGTTGTTGTTGTTGTTGTTATCATTATTCTTATTGTTACTATTATATTATTATATTATTATTATCATTATTATTATCATTATCATTATTATCATCATACCATTATCATTATTATTATTTTTTTTATTATCATTATTATCATCAATATTATTATTAATATTATTATTATTATTATTATTATTATTATTATTATTATTATTATTATTATTATTATTATTATTATTATTATTATTATTATTATTATTATTATTATTATTATTACTACTACTACTACTACTATCATTATTATCATTGTCAATATTATCATTATTTCTATTATCATTATTGGTGTTATCATTATCATTGATATTACTATCATTATCTTTATTATCAATGTTATTACTATTAGTAAAATCATTATTATCATTACTATCATCATTGATATTATAATTCATATTATCCTTGTTACTATTATCATTATCATCATCATTATCATTATCATCATCAACACCATTACTATCATCATCAATATTATTATTATCAGTATCTTTATTCTTACAGTTGTCAAAGTATTATTTAGTATATTTATCATCATCATTATCGTTATCATTGTTATCTATTTTTAGCATTGCTGTTCTTAATATCACTGTTCTTTCTAGTCTATATTGAAGTGCTGTAGCAATGACATCATTGTTATTTACATCACTATTTTTGTTTATGCTGTTCTTGTTATCTAAGTTATCAGTCACAATTTTGATTCAGATTCGGGTTCGTCCCAATCGCACTCATCCATCTCTACACGGTGCGCCTCCCTGAGAATTAATCTTATGATCAGAATTTCCATCAGGATGTATCAGGCAGGAGAGACTTCCATACGATGCGAAATAATTATCTTCTCTCTCATGCGGAGTCGTCGGCTGATGCAGGGCACAAAATGGCAACCTAGGCCAAAAAAATCGCGAAATTTGCATATTAGCAATGATATCGGGTCCCCATCAATCATCGAGAGAGGGACTGGCCTTAAGCTGAGAACAATACTCGTGTGCAAACAATTGATTATCGGCGCGTCTTCTTCTTGTGGGGTTTTTCTTTATTCGGACTCGCTGCGTTCTTCCCGTCTTGAATGTGTGTATCTGAGGGGTGGGGGGAGGATGGGGAAGGGGAGGGGGGACTGGAGGGGAGGACGGGGGAGGAGGTGGACTGAGGGAGGAGGGGGAGGGGAGGGGGCGGGAGGGAGGATGGGGAAAGGGGAGGGGGTGGACTGGGGGTGGTCTAGAGGGGGGGCGGAGGGGGGGGACTGGAGGGGGAGGACTTGGGGGTGGGTGGACTGGAGGGGGAGGACGGAGGATGGGGTGGACTGGAGGGGGAGGGAGGAGGGGAGGGGATAGGGTGGATGGGAAAGGGAAGGGGGGGTGGTGGGGATGGGAAGGGAGAGGGTATGGACTGTGGGAGGAGGACGGGGGAGGAGGGAGGAGGGGAGGGGATAGAGTGGATAGGGAATGGGAAAGGGAAAGGGATAGGAGGGGGAGACGTGAGAGGGAGGGGAGGAAGATGGGCGGGGGAGGGGGGATGAAGGGGTTGGGTGAGGGGGAGAAGGCAAGATAGAGAGATAGGAGGGAGGGAAGGAAACTGCGAGAAAAGAGGGAGAGGACGGAGGTGTGGAGAGGAGGGCTAGCGATAGGTAGAGAGAGAGTGAGAGAAGACAGGTAGGGAGAGAAGGAGGGATGGATAGGAGGGAGAAGTAGATAAAGAGGGAAGAAGAGGAGGAGGAGGGAGCGGAGAGGAGGACAAGACATGGAAGAGAGAGGAAGAGACGATAGATAGACAGGGGAATAAGGGGATCACGGTTAGAAAGATAGGTAAAAGGAAGGAAAGGATAAGATGAGAAATAGAAGGGAGAGTAGACAGGCAAGATGAGATAGATAAAGAGATGGAGGGAAAACAGATAGACAGGAGAAGGAGGAAAAGTAGATAGCTAATCGAGATAGACAAAAAGATGGAGAGGCATAGAGGAAGAGAAAACAAAGGAAGAGAAATAAAGAGATAAATAAAAGGAGAACAGTGAGAGAGATGGGGCGGAGAGAGAGAAAGAGAGAGGGACAACGAGAGAAAGGGAAAGCGGAGAGGGAGGGAAAGGAAGAGCTAGAGATAGAGGTAGAAATAAGATAGATTGACAGACAGAAAGGTAGATAGATAGACTGATTGATAAATGAGTAGACAGATAGATAAAAATATATAGAGAGATAGAGGGTTGAATAGATTAATAGACAAATAGATGGAGAGAGAAAGAGAGAGAGAGAGAGAGAGAGAGAGAGGGTAGACAGAGGAACGATAGATAGATGCCCGGCTAAGCATGTGTGTGTGTTTGAGTTTTTGTGTGTGTGCATGTGTTTTTTTCGTTGTTGTTTTTTTTGCGTGTGTGTTTGAATTTCTTTTGTGTGTGTGTGTCCATTTTTTTGCGTGTTGGTTTGTGTGTATTTTTTTATTTGTGTGTGTGTGTATGTGTGTGTGTGTGTGTGTGTGTGTGTGTGTGTGTGTGTGTGTCTGGTATTATCAATTTCTGTCCATATCAATTCAATTATCATTCTAATCTTCTTTAAGAGATGTACAACTAGAAGTAAACATAGTGATATCAGACCAATTAACAAGGCAGAAGTATTCATAAACATGGGGCCTTATAAACAGATCAGCTGATTGATAAACAGATGAACAGGTGAACAGAAAAAAAAACAAAAGGATAAGTTGTTGGATATAATGGATATATCAGATAAAGTAGCTGATATTTCAGAGGAGTTTGTGACTGTTTATATCTGTGTCTGTCAATGTTTCTAAAACGTGGAAGAGGGGGGGGGGTGAGAGAGGGAGAAGGAGAGAGAGAAGCGAGGAGGGAGTAAAAGTGAGAGAGAATGAGGATAGGAAGAGAGAGAGAGGGGGGGAGGGTGGGGAGGGAGGGAGAGAAAGAGAAAATGAGAGAGAGAGAGAGAGAGAGAGAGAGAGAGAGAGAGAGAGAGAGAGAGAGAGAGAGAGAGAGAGAGAGAGAGAGAGAGAGAGAACGAGAGAGAGCGAGAGGAAGGGAGAGAGAGAGAAAGTGAGAGAGAGAGAGACAGAGAGAGAGAGACAGAGAGGAGAGAGAGAGAGAGAGAGAGAGAGAGAGAGAGAGAGAGAGAGAGAGAGAGAGAACGAGAGAGAGCGAGAGAGAGAGTGAGAGAGGGAGAAAAAGAGGGAGAAAGAGAGAGAGAGAGAGAACAGGACGCATTCTCCAACTTTCTCCCGTTTTCATTGTAACTTTACCCTAAAAAGGATGATGTGACTGACCTCACCATTGGTCACACATTTTTTTTTAGGGTAGACTTTACAAAATTCCTTTTTTTCCCCTTTTTTTCTTTTTTCTTTTCTTTTTTTACATTTTTTTTGGCCTCTGCGTACGCACACATGTGGGTATGAATATGCGACGGAATTTAAAAGTCTTATGAGTGTATTCATTAATACATAAGTGCATGTTTTTCCATGCATGAATGAACGTAGTAATGTAAGTAGAAAGTATATAATGCTTGAGAATGGCTTTGACACATTGCATTCTTGCACAGATGACTGACTACTTTCATATCGATGCATTACCTTATTAAAACTTCTTTATTCTCTCCATTCTTTCTTCTCCCTCTTTTTCATCAGTGTCTCCCATCTGTGTGTTCAATTTCAATTATTCTATCTTAAGAAGGATTGCATGTTGCGAGTCTGTTGGTAAGAGAATGTATATGAAACAGAATAAAAATAAAGAAAAAAAAGGTAAGTGTCTGCAGATAGAATGAGTTTGTCGTTAATCAATAAACATAAAAAAAAGGATTTCATCAAAATAATGAATAAAAAAAAGCGAAATGGTATAGCAATCATAACACAGTTTCTCGGATCCCAACCTGTAATCATGTTTTTATTTGAATATTACTTATCATCATCTTTAAGTATGATTGATCGTCGCATATTCCAGATCTGTCTTCATTGTCTCGCCTCCTGCTCTTCTATTCTATCTCTCTTTCTTTTCGCTTCCTGTCTTTCTCTCTCTTTCGTTTTTCTCTCTCTCTCTTTCTCTCTCTCTCTCTCTCTCTCTCTCTCTCTCTCTCTCTCTCTCTCTCTCTCTCTCTCTCTCTCTCTCTCTCTCTCTCTCTCTCTCTCTCTCTCTCTTTCTATTCCTCTATCTATGTATCTATCTATCTATATGTCTATCTATCTGTCTATCTATTTGTCTGTCTTTCTATCTATCTGTCGGACACGTTCTAGCTTTCTGTCTCTTCTCTTTCGTTTTATGTCTCTTCCTTTTCGAAATGACAGAAAGCGAAGAAATCCCAAAAAAGGAAAAGAAAAAGGCAAACGGAAAAACAGTATCTATCTATCTATCTCCCCCCCCCTCTCTCTCTCTCTCTCTCTCTCTCTCTCT
>NC_091562.1:9616172-9618672 GCF_042767895.1 Penaeus vannamei
TCGCTCCTTCCTCCTCTCTCTCTCTCCCTACCCTCCTCCCTCTTCGCTCCTTCTCCTCCTCTCTCTCTCCCTACCCCTCCTCCCTCTTCGCTCCTTCTCCTCCTCTCTCTCCCTACCCCTCCTCCCTCTTCGCTCCTTCTCTTCTCTCTCCCTACCCCTCCTCCCTCTTCGCTCCTTCTCCTCCTCTCTCTCCCTACCTCTCCTCCCTCTTCGCTCCTGCTCCTCCTCTATCTCCCTACCCCTCCTCCCTCTTCGCTCCTTCTCCTCCTCTCTCTCCCTACCCCTCCTCCCTCTTCGCTCCTTCTCCTCTCTTTCTCCTCTTTTACTCCTCTCTTTCTCCTCTTTACTCCTCTCTCTTCGCTCATTCTTGCTATTTTCTTTTTCTCTTCATTCGTTCTTCGGTCTCTCTTCTTTTTTTCCCCCACTCTTTTCTTTTCTCTTCCCTTCTCTCCTTTCTCTCTCTTCCTTCCGCATTCCCTCCTTCTTACCCTCCTACCCTACTTACACTCTTAAATTTCCCTGCTTCCTCCTCCACTTCTCATCTTTCCTCTTCTTTCCTTTCTACTCCCCTCTTCATCTTTCTCTCTTCCTTCCCTATTCCCTCCTTCTTACCCTCCTACCCTACTTTCTCTCTTTAATTTCCTTCTTCCTCCTCTGTCTCCCACCCTTCCTCTTTCCTTTTTACTCCCCTCTTTCTCTTCCTGTCTCTCCTGCTCCTCCTTTCGTTTTCCGCTTCTTCCTTTCTGTTCCTTTCATCTCCATTCATTTTATTCCATCTTTTTTATCACTTTTTTCTCCTTCTATCATCATCTCCCTTTATATGATTTTCTCTTCCTCTCTTCCTCCATCCACCTCCTTCTTACTCCATTTATCTTCTCTTCCTCTCTTCCATTACTACCTCGTTATCATCTGTTTACCCCATTATCTTGTTCTTCATTTGTTTTCTTCCGTCTCCTTATCATTTTTAGCCTTTTTCTCTCCTTTACTTCTCTCTTCCTCTTCCCATCATTCTTTAGTCAACCTCTCCTTTCCCTCCTTTATTTCCGACTCTTTGTTACTCCTCCTCTTCTTCCTCTTCTTCCTTCTTCTCCTTGTCTTCCCCTCTTCGTCTCCTCCTCCTCCTCCTCCTCCTCCCTCTTTCCCTTCCTCTTTCTCCTTCTTCTTGTTTTCCCCTCTTCGTCTCCCCTCCTCCTCCTCCTCCTTCTCCTTCTTGTCTCACCCTCTTCGCCTCCTTCTCCTTCTTCTTCATCTCCTCCTCCTCCTCCTCCTCCTCCTACCCCTCCTCCTCCTCCTCCTCCTCCTCCTCCTCCTCCTCCTCCCTCCTCCTCCTCCCCTCCTCCTCCTCCTCCTCCTACCCCTCCTCCTACCCCTCCTCCTACCCCTCCTCCTCCTCCTCCTACCCCTCCTCCTCGTCTCCCCTGCTCCCCTTCTCCTCCCCAAATCCCCCCTCCCCCTCCCATCTTCGGTCCCTTTTAATACACAACTTTCCCCTTTTTCACTCAAGGAAAGGTCAATCCCTTTGAAATTACAGCTGAAAACGAGTGAATTTCGAAATGAGATGCTCATTTTCGAACACATGGGGAGTGTAACTGAACAGCTGAGACTCGTGTACAGCTGTTCAAAGGCCAAGAGACGAACGATACAACACAGGTGCATGCGGTTACGTCCATGTCTGGGTTTGCGTGTGCGTGTGTGCGTGCATTTGTGTGTACACCGTTGCAGGCATTTGGTTGCATCCGGGGTTTTGTTATTTCACTTGGATTTTTCTTCTTCCTTTTTGGATACCGACGTTGCACCTCATTTCACTTCATTTTTTTCTACGATCACTCTATTCTCTATTTTTTCCCTAATTCTTTTCTCTTTTCTTCCATTTTTTTCTTATATTCTCTTCTTTTTTATTCTTCTCTTCTCTGTTTTCTTTATGGTTATATCTCTTTTATGTCTTGCTTTCTCTCTCTCTCTCACACCTTCTCTCTCTATCTCTCTGTCTCACTTTCTCTCTATATATCTCTCTCTCTTTATCTATCTATCTTTCTCTATTTCTCTGTCTCTATATTTCTCTATCTATCTCTCCATTTCTCTCTCTGTGTATTTATCTATCTATATATATATATCTATCTATCTATATCTATCTATCTATCAATAGGTACATTTTTTCTTTCTAAAACTCTCTCTCCCCCTTCTTCTCTCATTCTCTCTCTCACTCACTCTCTAACTCTCTCTCTCTCTCTCTTTCTTCTCTCATTCTCTCTCTCACTCACTCTTTCTTTCTCTCCCCTCCCCCAGTCTCTCTCTCTCTCTCTCTCTCTCTCTCTCTCTCTCTCTCTCTCTCTCTCTCTCTCTCTCTCTCTCTCTCTCTCTCCTCCCACAATCTCTCTCTCTGTCTCTTTCTCCCCTCCCCCATACTCTCTCTCTCTCTCTCTTTCTCTCTCTCTCTTTCTTTCTCCCCTCCCCTCTCTCTCTCTCTCTCTGTCTCTCTGTCTCTCTGTCTCTCTGTCTC
>NC_091562.1:9628672-9631172 GCF_042767895.1 Penaeus vannamei
CTCTCCTTTCTCTTTATCTTATCTTTTCCTTTCTCTTACTGTTTCTTTGCTATTATTTTCTCCTCCTTTCTTCCCTATTTTTCTCTTCCTTTCTCTCTCTTCTCATTTACATTTACACTCTTCCTCCCTCTCCTTTCCCCTGCCCATTTCCCCTTACTCCTTCCTCTCTATCCCTCCCACCTCCATCAATTCTCCCCACCCCTCCTCTTATCCTCTCCCATTCCCACTCCCTACGCCCTTCCCACAGTCTTATCCCCTTCCCTTCATCCCTTCCTCTCTCCCCATACCCCTGCCCATCCCTTTTCCCCAACCCATTTACCTATCCCTCTCCCTATCTCCCTTGCTCTTCCTCTCTCTCCTTATCCATCCCCTCTCCTAACTCCCTTTCCCTTCCCTCTCACCCCATCCTCATCCCGTCTTCCCACTTCCCTCTCCCCTTACTTTCCCCCTTCCTCTCTCCCTTTGTCCAACCTCTCTCCCCATACCCCTCTCCTTCCCCTTTCCCCATCCCCCTGTCCCTTCTCTCCCAATCCGACTCTCTCCCCATCCCCCTCCCCTTGTCCAACCTCTCTCCCCATCCCCATTTCCTTCCCCCTCTCTCCATCCCTTATCCACCTCCCCCTCCCCTTGTCCAACCTCTCTCCCCATCCCACTGTCCCTTCCCTACAACTTCTCTCCCCATCCCCCTTCCCCTCTCCCCATCCTCCTGTCCCTTCCCTACCCCCCCATCCCCCTATCCCTCCCCCACTACCCTCCGTCCCTCCACACGGTCAACAAAGGAAGTGTCAAGTCAAGGACCTCCGGAAAGGGCTGAGTCAAGGCGATATGACACTTGACAGATTACTTGTATAACGACAACATTTCCCCCAACCATATTCGCAAAACGATTTGGGAGATGAGATGCAGTGGATGCTGCAGTCTCTCTCTCTCTCTTTATCTTTTCTTTTTTTTCTTTTCTTTTTTCTTCTTCTTTTTCTCTCTTGTTTTCGTCTTCTTCTTCTTCTGTCTTTTTTTCTTTTTTTTCTTTCTCTTTTCTCGTTCTTTCTTTCCTTTTCTTTTTCATCAGCTCTGTCTGTCTGTCTATCTCTCTCTCTCTCTCACACTCCCTCTCTCACTACCCCCCCTCTCTCTCTCTCTCTCTCCCTCTCTCTCTCTTTCTCTCTCTCTCTCTCTCTCTCTCTCTCTCTCTCTCTCTCTCTCTCTCTCTCTCTCTCTCTCTCTCTCTCTCTCTCTGTCTCTCTCTCTCTCTCTTTCACCCCCTCCCTCACTTCTCTCTCTTTCCCAGTCGCTCCCCTGCTCTTTCTTTCTTTCTCCGTCCCTTTTTTTCTTCACTTTTATTTTTTGCTCTCTGTTCCTTTTCGTTCTCTTACTCCTTCCACCCAACACAAGAGAACAAATGATTGAATATCCGCCGAAAAGGAGATCGATCCCAGGCCGTTCAATTGCAAGTTCTAACCACCTGTTCTGCCGTTCGTCACCTCGAAAGGTCCCCCAACGAGCTGTCAAAAGTCACAAATCTTCACCCATTAGGTTCTGTCGAAGAGCTGACACCTAATTTCCGGTCGATCAACACAGGTAAGGTGTTCGACTAATGGGCGGCATATAGTCTGTTATCGGAATGTCTTTGGGCTTTCGGGAAAAGACGAAACTCGATGGATTTTGACTTTCGGAAAGTTTTTTTTTTTTTTCTTAAATGTGATGTAGACAAAACGATGGATTTTGACTTTCGGAAAAAAAATCTTTTTCTTTTTTTCTTAAATGTGATGTAGACAAAACGATGGATTTTGACTTTCGGAAAGTTTTTTTTTCTTTTTCTTTTTTTTCTTAAATGTGATGTAGACAAAACTCGATGGATTTTGACTTTCGGAAAGTTTTTTTTCTTTTTCTTTTTTTCTTAAATGTGATGTAGACGAAACTCGATGGATTTTGACTTTCGGAAAGTTTTTTTTTTTTCTTTTTCTTTTTTCTTAAATGTGATGTAGACAAAACGCGATGGATTTTGACTCGGATTTTTTTTCTTTTTCTTCTTTTCTTAAATGTGATATAGACAAAACGATGGATTTTGACTTTCGGAAAGTTTTCTTTTTCTCTTTCTTTTTTTCTTAAATGTGATGTAGACAAAACTCGATGGATTTTGACTTTCGGAAAGATTTTTTTTTTCTTTTTCTTTTTTTTCTTAAATGTGATGTAGACAAAACTCGATGGATTTTGACTTTCGGAAAGTTTTTTTTCTTTTTCTTTTTTTCTTAAATGTGATGTAGACAAAACTCGATGGATTTTGACTTTCGGAAAGATTTTTTTCTTTTTCTTTTTTTCTTAAATGTGATGTAGACAAAACTCGATGGATTTTGACTTTCGGATTTTTTTTCTTTTTCTTTTTTTCTTAAATGTGATGCAGACAAAACTCGATGGATTTTGACTTTCGGAAAGTTTTCTTTTTCTCTTTCTTTTTTTCTTAAATGTGATTTAGACGAAACGATGGATTTTGACTTTCGTATTT
>NC_091562.1:9646172-9651172 GCF_042767895.1 Penaeus vannamei
ATTATCGCGTCGGAATGGAAGCCTTTGATCCTTAAACAAAGAAAAAAAAAAGTTATTGACAGAGAATTTCGATTTAATTAGGTGAATCATTATCTTCCTGGCAATAAAATTTCGCAGGTTAATTTCGAGTGCCAATTCTACTGTGGCATTTCCTCTTTTTTTTCTCTCTCTTTTTCATATTCATTCTTTATTTTTTGCTTTTTCTTATTCGTATATTCTTTTTGTATTTCCTATCTTCCTTATTCGTATTGGTTCTTTTTTTTTCTTCGGTTTCGCATTTTTTTCCTTATTTTTTGCTTTCCTTTCTTCGTTTGCGCATTCTTTTCTCTATTTTCTTTCGGTTTTGTTTCTTCTTCTCTCTTTTCTTTTGTCTTCTTTCTCTTTTTTCTCCTCCTTTTTTGTCTCCCCTTTCCTCCTATTCCTCCTCCCTTTCGTTTTCTTACTATCTTCCTCTATTCATATTATTATCATTATCATTATTATTATCATTATTATTATTATTATCATTATTATTATCATTATTATCATTATTATTATTATTATCATTATTATTATCATTATTATTCTGCCTCCTCTTCTTCCATTTTTTTTCCTGCTTCTTCTTCTTTCTTTTCTTCTCTTAATTGTTTCGGTTTTTCTACTCATTTTATTTATTTTTTATTCGTCCCCTTTATTTTTATATACACCTCTCTTTATCTTTATATACCTTTTCTTATTTTTCTTCCTCTAATTCTTCTCCCTTATTCTTTTTTTCCTTTTTTTTATTTTCTGCTTTTTTCTTCTCCTTTTCCTCCTCCTCCTTCTTCTTTTGCATCCTCCTCGCCTTTTTCTTGTCTTCTTCGATTCTTTATTCTTCGCCTTTTTCGTATTCTTCCTCTGTTTTTTTTCTCCTCTTCTTCTTGCTTTTCTTCTTCTTCTTCGTATTCTTCCTCTGCGTCTTTTCTCTTCTTCGTCTTTTTTCTTCTTCTTCTTTCTTTTTTTCTTTTTTTCCGTCTCTCTCCTTTCCCCTTTTTCTCCATCTTCGTCGGGTCATGCCTTATCATTATTTTTTTTCTCTCCCGCATTATTTGTCGTTTATTGTCAAGGCTTTTGTTTCTTTTCCCTTCTTTCGTCGTTTGTCTCTTACTTTTTTCCCTCTCTTACATACACACACACGCGCACACACACACACATACACACACACACACACACACACACACACACACACACACACACACACACACACACACACACACACACACACACACACACACACACACATATATATATATATATATATATATATATATATATATATATATATATATACATATACATATATAAATGTATGTTTGCATTCCTATATATAGCTCCCCATACACTACATGCCCTATATATATCCATACATGTATATATATATGTATATATACATATATATACATATGTATATATATAATATATATATATATATATATATATATATATATATATATATATATATATATATATATACATATAATGTGTATGTTTGCATTCCTAAACACAGCTCTCCCCCTCCCACACTCCCCTCCCCCCCCCCTCCCCCTCCGCCGCCCTCGCCGCCTCCCGCGACATCCATCATCCGTCGCCGAGTTATTGATTGCGAGTTTGATTTATGCGCTTAATGAATATTTGTTTGCCGAAGACGATATACTTTAGCCGCATTGATGATTGGCTGAGCGTGGACAATGGAGATTTATCGGCGAAATGATTGGGTCGCTTGGATTGGAAATAGATAATGGGGAGCCTTCAGTGGTCGGGTGATTGGGTGTTGGCGGTGGGGAGGTGAGCGACTTTTACGTGCACGCACACGCACATGAACGCGCGTACGCACACACACGCGCGCGCGCAAATACGTACACACGCACTGTAACATGTTGAATGATATCTATCATAAATATATATATATATATATATATATATATATATATATATATATATATATAATATTACTAGACATGTTGCAGTCGACCAAACAAGGAGAGGCATTTACATAAAAGAACTGAATTGAATTAAATAGCATCCGGAAAAAGTCACCCCCCCCCCCACAGAGCAAAAAAGGTGAGAAAGAGAGAGAGAGAGAGAGAGAGAGAGAGAGAGAGAGAGAGAGAGAGAGAGAGAGAGAGAGAGAGAGAGAGAGAGAGAGAGAGAGAGAGAGAAAGGAAGAGAGAGAGAGAGATAAAGAAAGAAAGAAAGAAAGACAGAGAGAGAGAGAGAGAGAGAGAGAGAGAGAGAGAGAGAGAGAGAGAGAGAGAGAGAGAGAGAGAGAGAGAGAGAGTTGAATATATACGCATATATGTATACATAAACATTATACAAGCATATGTGTAAAAGTAAAAGTCTCATCTTTCCTAACTGCAAACATCTAAATAACTTTCTTTTTCTCTTTCTCCTTTTCCCTCTCTCGCCATATATGTATATCTTTTTCTTTTCTTTTCTCTTTTTTTTTTCTTTTATTGCTCTCAACACTGATAATTATTATACATTATATCTATTTAATTCTCTCTCTCTCTCTCTCTGCATATATGTATATATATATATATATATATATATATATATATATATATATATATATATATATATATATATATATATATATATATATACATATATATATATATATATATATATATATATATATATATATATATGTATATATATGTCTGCATATATATATATATATATATATATATATATATATATATATATATATATATATATATATATACATATATATATATATATATATATATATAGAGAGAGAGAGAGAGAGAGAGAGAGAGAGAGAGAGAGAGAGAGAGAGACAGAGAGAGAGATACATATAGATATACACTCTCTATACTTCCCATCAAGACACCAACGATGGCGGAAGATAAGCAGTCTAAGTCTCTTTCCGCTCAACCAGGAGATAAATCACACCTCATAAATATTCATAGTTGATTAGTGCGACCTACGCTGGACCTATTGTGTGCTTCCATCCGCCGGCGTGAAGAGGAGATGAAACTTGCTTCTGAAACTTGCTTCTGAAACTTGCATCTGAAACTTGCTTCTGAAACTTGCTTCTGAAACTTGCTTCTGAAACTTGCTTCTGAAACTTGCTTCTGAAACTTGCTTCTGAAACTTGCATCTGAAACTTGCTTCTGAAACTTGCTTCTGAAACTTGCTTCTGAAACTTGTTTCCTGCGATGGGTTAATATTAGCTCGTGGGGCTGAGAGCTTCACCCTGTGTCGAGGCGAATGAGGTGGGATTATTTTATTATTTTTTATGGGTGTGGTAGGGTAGGAGGGGTGGGGGGTTGTACTATTTGCTTTTGTAAAGGGTGGGGAGATGGGGGTGGGGGTGGGGTGATTGGTGGGTGGGTGTTTGTCTTTGTGTGTGTGTATGTGTGTGTGTTTATTTTGGGTGTGACAGGGAGGGTTGTGTGTGTGTGTGTGTGTGTGTGTGTCTGTACATGTGTTTGTTTTGGGTGTGGCAGGGAGGGTTGTGTGTATGTTTGTGTGCATGTATGTGTGTGCATGTGATTGCTTTGGGTGTGGCAGGGAGGGTTGTGCGTATGTTTATGTGCGAGTGGTTGGATGTGGATGGGTGAGTGGGTGGATGGTTGAGTGTGTGGGTGCGTGTCCCTTCGTGTAATGAATTAAACATTGACGTTCTTTGCCATTAACGTAAAACAAAACGCTGTATCGATCAAGTTATCGTACGTATAAAGAACTTAAATCCAAATAGTATGCCATGCAAAGTGATCATAATATAGATACAAAAGATAATTTTCGTGTGCAATTGCAATTAGAAAATTATGCAAGAAATAAAGGAGAATCATGATTACCTGCATCCTGGTGGTCGAGAGAGAGAAAGCATAAAGTAATAGAATATTAAGTTTTAAGACCAAGGACCTGGTCATAGTTGTAGATTCAAAACATCTCTCCGAAGCCAAATCAAGTCACCCACTAATTATGCTGTCATTATTTACCTTTTATTAATTGAAGAACAGCATTGTTCTACCTGTTCACTCGCCTCGTTAGGGTATGCGAGTATGCTTATCATCAACATTATCATCATTTTGTCCCTTGTATCACAGATGTAGATGATCGCGGAACAGTACATACCGACTGTTGACAGACGATGCGCTGTACATACCCTTATGTGCGCTGAACGTATGTAAATATACCCAGATAAAGCCATCGCCGCTGATTGGGTGGCTTGTCGGGAAACTTTCACCCGCGTTGGAACAATATCGCGGGCGGATGTTAGGACGGTGGGGGAGGGGGGGGGGGAAGGGGGGGGAAATAAGCCTTATGTTCCTTGAATATTCGTTTCTCGGTTTAAATCATTCGGTGCTTTGATAAGCCGGAGGAACAGCGGCTCGACTCGCCCAGCTCCTCCCTAGTCTGATATTCTGCGCCCCGGACAACCGTTCTCGGCTCTGACACGCCCATCGCCACGCCCCCCTCGTGAGGGTTGTGGCAACGGAGTGCTATGAACCTGTGTCGTGTGACTCGCCTATGTCCCCATTGGTGGCGCGGGGGGGGGGGTCCTTTGGCGTTTTTTTTTTCTTTCTTTCTTTTCTTTTTTTTCCTTTTTTTTCTTTTTTCTGCTGATGTTGTGGGAAAGGGCGTAACTATAAACCAGAATCTGATGTGCATCGGAAATTGAATGTGGAAAATATAAGTGAATGTCAAACACACACGCACATATATATGTGTGTGTGTGTGTGTGTGTGTGAGAGAGAGAGAGAGAGAGAGAGAGAGAGAAGAGAGAGAGAAGAGAGAAGAGAGAGAGAGAGAGACAGAGAGACAGAGAGAGAGAGAAGAGAGAGAGAGAGAGAGAGAGAGAGAGAGAGAGAGAGAGAGAGAGAGAGAGAGAGAGAGAGAGAGAGAGAGAGAGAGAGAGAGAGAGAGAGAAGAGAGAGAGAGAGAGAGGGTGTGGGTGTTCAGCTTGCGTTTACTTCTTAATCAACCTCGAGAATGAATTTCCAAATGAA
>NC_091562.1:9656172-9658672 GCF_042767895.1 Penaeus vannamei
CCCTCTCTCTATCTCTCTTCTCCTTTTTTCTGCCTCTCTTCTCTCTTCTCTCTCTATCTCTCTTCTCCTTTCTTCTGCCTCTCTTCTCTCTTCTCTCTCTATCTCTCTTCTCCTTTCTTCTGCCTGTGCTTCGTTAATTTCTCGATGGCGTTTGTATTTGATTTGTGTGTGTGTGTGTGTGTTTGCGTTTTGTTTGTTTTCATATATAAACGGTTTGTTTTTCATTTT
Organism: Penaeus vannamei; assembly: GCF_042767895.1. NCBI lineage: Eukaryota > Metazoa > Arthropoda > Malacostraca > Decapoda > Penaeidae > Penaeus > Penaeus vannamei. Next base: position 9,656,401 of record NC_091562.1, read on the forward strand.
TCTTCGTTTGTTTTTGGCAATTATCTTCATTCTCGTCTTATCGTCTTTATTCTTTTTTTTTGCTATTTCCTATTCCTTATTATTTCCATTATCTAATATTTGCTTAGTATTCCATTGCTTTGTTCATTTATATAAGTTTTGTTTGTTTGTGCAAAGCACATGCGCGTGTACACCTATGTAATTGTATACAGATTCTCATACAAGCTGTATATCTATATCCAAATATATATATATATATATATATATATATATATATATATATATATATATATATATATATATATATGCGTGTGTGTGTGTGTGTGTGTGTGTGTGTGTGTGTTATGTTACATACTTTATACACATATATCCCCACATGCATTAACATATAACACATACAGACACAATCATAACACACGAATAAGATAACACACATACCCACATACAGTACAGTAAACGCTCACATACGCACGCACGCATATTCACACATAAACCTCCCACATCCACATGCTGTACAAACATAACCCTACACCCTCACACAAACGTCACGCAACTACACCGACATACCCCACATACACACAAAACCAACACACTTTGCTTTGTTCATAGTACCGTTGCGAACAATACCAACATACCCCACATGCACGCAAATCCAACACACTCTCCTTTGCTTATAGTCCCGTTGAGAAGTATACCAACATACCCCACATGCACACAAACCCAATACACTCTACTTTGTCCATAGTCCCGTTTCGAACTACACCAACATACCCTAACACACTCTCCTTTATTTATAATACCGTTGCGAACTACACCAACATACCCCACAAGCACACAAACCTAACACACTCTCCTTTATTTGTATTACCATTGCCAACTACACCAACATACCTTAACACACTCTACTTTGTCCATAGTCCCGTTGGGAACTACACCAACATGCCCCACATACATGCACACAAACCCAACACACTCTCCTTTGTTTATAGTACCATTGCGAACTACACCAATATAGCCTAACACACTCTACTTTGTTCATAGTCTCGTTGCGAACTACACCAACATACCCCACAAGCACACAAACCTAACATACTCTCCTACCGTTGCCAACTACACCAACATACCCCACATGCAGGCACGGGACTATAAACCCAGCACACTCTCCTTTGTTTATAGTAACATTGCCAACTACACCAACATACCCCACATGCACACAAACCCAACACACTCCTTTGCTTATAGTCCCGTTGCGAAGTATACCAACATACCCCACATACCCCACATGCACACAAACCTAACACACTCTCCTTTATTCGTATTACCATTGCCAACTACACCAACATACCCCACATGCAGGCACGGGACTATAAACCCAACACACTCTCCTTTGTTTATAGTACCGTTGCCAAGCTCAATTAGGAAAAGGACGATCTGGGAGTCGCCTGTTTTTCACATGCAAATACCCAAGCTCCCTGATAAGCCATATAAGGTCAGGTGTGCTGCAACCACGCTGTCAACTAGAGGTCAGGAAAGGTCAGGGGGAACGTGGGTTGGTCAAGAGGGAAAGAGGGTGGAAAGGAGAGGGGAGGAGGGGGAGGAGGGAGGAGGGAGGGGGAGGAGGGAGATGATGGAGTGGGAGGGAAGGGGGTAGTGTGTGTTTGTGTTGGGGGAGGTGACGATTTTCTCTCTCTTTCTCTCTCCTCTCTCTCTCTCTCTCTCTCTCTCTCTCTCTCTCTCTCTCTCTCTCTCTCTCTCTCTCTCTCTCTCTCTCTCTCTCTCCTCTCTCTTTCTCTCTCTCTCTCTCTCTCTCTCTCTCTCTCTCTCTCTCTCTCTCTCTCTCTCTCTCTCGTTGTTCATTTCTCTGTTCCTTTGTGTTTTTTAGGTTTGTTGATTCTTTTTTTTTCTTTCTTTCTTTCTATTTGTTTTTCTTTGAATTAATTTTTGTGTATGATTTTCTACTCGTATTATCAAGTGTCTGTCTATCTGTTTATTCATTTCTTTTCTCATTAGTCTCTACGACGCAAATATTAAGGCTATTTACGTTATGCATATCTATTTATCTCCTCTACCAGTTCAACTTTCTATTTCTCTCTCTCTCTCTATCTCTCTCTCTCTCTCTGTCTCTGTCTCTCTCTCTCTCTCTCTCTCTCTCTCTCTCTCTCTCTCTCTCTCTCTCTCTCTCTCTCTCTCTCTCTCTCTCTCTCTCTCTCTCTCTCTCTCTCTCTCTGCTCCTTTCTCCTTCTCTTCCTCCATTCTTCCTCTCTCTCTCTCCTCCTTCCCCGCCCACATTCCA
>NC_091562.1:9676172-9686172 GCF_042767895.1 Penaeus vannamei
TATAAGCAGAAGAATAAAAGATAATCAGAGTCGCAGAAAGAGAGAGAGAACAAAAAAGTCGTGCTAATGATAATATTACTACTGATAATGATAATAATCTTACTACCAATGTTGATGATAATGATAATGATAATGGGGATAATATTAATTATTAATTATTAGTATTATTATGATAATAGCAAAAACAATAATGATGATAATAACATTAATAACAGTTACCATTATAATAATAATGATGATAATAATGATAATAATAATGATAATAATAATAGTAATAGTAATAATAATAACAATAATAATAATAATAATAATAATAATAATAATAATAATAATAATAATAATAATCATTATAATTATAATGATAATAATGATAAGAATAAGAATATTAATAATGATAATAATGATAATAAGTGCATGAACCTCAAGTCATAAGGGAACAGCGAAAGACTGCAAATGAAATAGAAAAATAGAAATAAAAAAAAATAATAAGCCGAAGGAAAATAGCATATGCAAAGTTATCATTTAAAGTTATTACGTAAAGTTAAATTAGCTAATGTTCAAGTTAAATGAAAAAGCTAGAATAAAGTTATTTGAGAAGGTTTTATAGTGTAGAATATTCTGACTGAATCTATGGATCAGTAGAACGTAGTATTGATAATGATAATGATAAAGATGATAATTTTCATAATGATTGGACTATCAATATTGATAATAATAATGGAAGTGATATTGATAATAATATCAGTAAATAAAGAAAGATGCATAAAGGTGATATTGATAACAATGGTGACGCTTATGAGGATAACGAATGTTATAACAAAAGTAACAGTAATATTAATGAAATTAATGTTAATCTTACTAGTGATGACAATCGTATCAAAATAACATAAAAACATGACAGTTCCTTTGGTTGCAGGTTTTGTATTAGAATCAATAACCATATTTCAATAAAATAATAGCGATTTTGGATATTCTTTCTTATAGTATCAAAATTAAATAGGAAAAAGAATAATAGTTTTCAAGTTCAATCGAAAATAGATATTTAGTCATGTAAAAGCTTCGCACTCACGGAGCCAAGTCGAAATTGTTGTGGTAATTATTTTACAGATAAAATCACGAATATCTTCTCTTTATAATTTCTTTTCGGAATGTTTTCTTAAAGGTCAACTAACACAGAATTAAACTTTATTCTGTTTTATATCAATCCTTCTGTTTTTTATATCAATCCATTAATTCTTGTCTTATCAATCGTTTTTTTATTTTACATAAAGACTGATTTAAAATTCGTTAATATCAACACAAAATTAGAAATAAGATAAAGATGATGACGACAAAAAGAAAAAGATAAAAATAAAATCAACAAATAAAGCAATGTAAAAATATGAAGACTGAAGCGCGTTGTGATAATTGCAATAAAATAACGATGGTGATAATTATACTGTAAGTATGATAAGGGAATGAATGATAGAAAAATAACACAATTGTAATAAAATGATAATGTTAATCGTGATGGCAATAATAATGAAAATGATAGCAGTAATTAGTATCAGTAAGTAGTATTGATAATAATACCGTTAATATAGATAATGTTTTTGATGATAATGACGATAATGATGATCACAGAAAAGCAATAAGAATGATATTAATTGCGATGATAATGGCAATTACACAATTGTTGATCAAAATGATAATTTCATTGATGATGATAACAACAGTAATAGTGATGTTTAATAATAACAACAATGATGATAAAGTCAGTATTATATTGATAATGGTATTATTGATAAGGATGAAATAGTGACAATAATAATGATAATAATGATAATGATACTGATAAAGATTATGATAATCATGATCAGGATGATAGCAATGACGAAAATGAAATAATAATAGTAATAACAATAAGAGTAATATGTATAATGATCACGATGACAATGATTTTAACAGTGAGCAACAATTATGATGATAATACTATCAATTATAATAATAATAACAATAATAGTAATAGTAAAGACAATAATGATAGAAATAATGTAGTCATCTTTATCGTTATTATTATTATTATTATTATTATTATTATCATTTATTATTATTATTATTATTATTATTATTATTATTATTATTATTATTATTATTATTATTATTATTATTATTATTATTATTATTATTATTATTATTATTACTATTATTATTATTATTATTATTATCATTATTATTATTATCATCATCATCATTATTATTATTATGTCATGATGATGATTATAACGATAATAACAATAAAAGCAACGATGATAATGATAATGATAATATAGATTACAATAATAATTACAATAATGTTAGTAATAATAATGATAATAATAATAACAATAATGATAATGATATTACAAACAATAATTATTATAATGAATATAACGATATAAACAATAATGGTAATAACGATAATATTAATAGTAATAGAAATAACAATAACAATAATGAAGATGGTAAGAAGAAATAAAAGTGATATTAATAATTGCGAATAAGATTGAGAATATGAATAAAACAATAATGATAATAGTAAGAAGAAGAATTAAAATGATAAGAATAAAAATATGAAAATAAGATTGAAAATATGAATAAAAAGCAGAGGAATAAAGAGAAGTACCAACATTAATAATAATTATAATTTTGACCAAAAATTAAATAAAAAGAAATCAAGACACATTGTTTCTCGCAAATATAATTCACAGATGAGAGTCCATCATTTTATAATTGCCACCCCTTGCCATAAGAAAAATAATTAAGAATGAATAATTGCAGATAGAAACAAAACGAAAAGGAGGGAGAGAGAGGGAGAAAGAAAAGACACGAGAAAAATGATTAAGAATGAATTACTGGAGATAGAAACAAAACGAAAAGGAGAGAGAGAGAGAGAGAGAGAGAGAGAGAGAGAGAGAGAGAGAGAGAGAGAGAGAGAGAGAGAGAGAGAGAGAGAGAGAGAGAGAGAGAGAAGGAGAGAAGGAGAAGTGGGGGAAGAGGAGAAAGAGAGAGGGGGGGAAGAGGAGAGAGAGACAGGGGGGAGAGAGAAGAGGAGAGAAAGAGGAAAGAGAGAGAGAGAGAAGAGAGAGAAAGAGAGAGAGAGAGAGAGAGAGAGAAAGAGAGAGAGAGAGAGAGAGAGAGAGAGAGAGAGAGAGAGAGAGAGAGAGAGAGAGAGAAAGAGAGAATAGAATAGAGAGAGAGGGCGGGGGAGAGGAGAGAGAAAGGAGAGAGAGAGAGGGAGAGAGAGAAAGAAAAACACGACTGAAAAAGAGAAAAAGAGAGAGAAAGAGAGAGAGAGAGAGAGAGAGAGAGAGAGAGAGAGAGAGAGAGAGAGAGAGAGAGAGAGAGAGACAGAGAGAGAAAGAAAGAAAGAATAGACACTAGAAAAAATTAAAAATGAATGACTGGAGATAGAAAAAAACAAAAAGGAGAGAGAGAATGAAAAAGAAAAAGAAAACCATAAGAAAACTGATTAAGAATGAATAATTAGAGATTGAAACAACGAAATGGAGAGAGAGAGAAAAATGCTCCTTTGCCCACTTGTTAAGCGATTCAGAGAGGGGGAAGGGGGAAGAGAGAGGAGGGAGGAAGTGGCGTGCGGGGTAGGGGGGTAGGGTGGAGGAGGAAGGAGAGGAGAGAAGGAGGAAGGGAGGTGGGGGAAGGGGGGATAGGGAGGGGAGGAGAGGGAGGTGGAGGTAGGGTGGGGAAGGGGGAGGAAGGGAGCAGGGAGGAGAAGGAGAGGGAGGAAGGATGGGTGGGGGGAGGGGAGGAGGAGGAGGGAGTGAGAGAGGAGGGGGGGGGGAGGAAGGATGGTGGGGTGAGGGAGAGGAAGGAGTGAGGGATGATAAACATGAGGTGAGGGAAGGTGAGGAAGGGAGGCAGTGTGGAGGGGAGTAAGGGAGGTGGGGGCAGGGGGACGGAAGGTCACTGGACTTCTAGATGACCCAGAAGCTTTCCGTTTGCCCGTTTCGTCTCAAGCTTTGGTGCCACTCTTCCCTCTTGTTCTTCCTCCTCTCTCTCCCTCTTCCCTCCCCCTATCCCTTCCTCCCTCTCTCTCTCTCTCTCTCCTCCCAGGCCTTTCCCTCCTCTCTCCCTCCCCTCCCAAAGCCCTTTCTGCCTCTCTCCGTCTCCTTCCCCATCCTCTTTTCCTCTCTCTCTCTCTCTCTCTCTCTCTCTCTCTTCTTTCTCTTTCTTTCTTTCTTTCTCTCTTTCTCTCTCTCTCTCTCTCTCTCTCTTCCATTTGTTTCTTTCTCTTTCCCTCATCCCCTCTCTCATTCCTTTTCTCCACCTCCTTTCCTTCCTCCTCCTCTCTCCTCCGCTCTTCCTTTCCCAATTGCTTTCTCTCCCTCTTCCCTATCAAGGCCTTCCTCAACTCTCCTTCTTGCCTCTTCTTAACTCATCCCTTTTACGTCTCTCTCTCTCCTCTCCTAACAGCTTTTCCTTCCTCTCTCTCCTCTTCCTCCTCCCTTTCTTTCTTCCTCTTCCCTTTCCCTCCCCATCCCTTTCTCCTCTCTTCCTCTTCCTTCTCGCTAACATCTCCTTCATTTCCATTTCTCTCCCTCTCTCTCTCATACATTCCTTCAACATCACTCTTCACCTCCACCGGTCTCTCCCTTTCCCGTCTCTCGTTTCCCTCTTATCTCTCCTCCCCTCAAATCATTCCCTCCCTATCCTGACTTCCCCCATCTCACTACCCCATTCCTCTTCCCCTTCCCCCTACCCTCTCTCCTCCCTCCCTTCAACATCACCTACTTCCCTCAAGCTCCTGAGGCCAGATCTCTTCCCCTCATCTCTCTGCTCTCTCTCTCTCCCCCTCTCATCTCTCCCTCTCCCTCTCATTCTCTCTCTCTGTCTCTGTCTGTCTCTCCCTCTCTCTCTCTCTCACACACCTCCCCCTCCCCTCTCTCTTTCCCTCCTTCCACACTCCACACTTTCACACATCCTGAGGCTGATCTCTCTCTCTCTCTCTTTCTCTCTCTCTCTCTCTCTTTCTCTCTCTATAAATATATATATATATATATATATATATATATATATATATATATATATATATATATATATATATATATATATATATATATATATATATATATCTCTATCTCTCTCTCTACATTCTCTCTCTCTTAAATGTTTAAATGTTTCAATTATTCATTTTCTATCTTTACTTTTTAAAAACCCTTTCTTCCCTCTTCTTTTCTTTTTAGTCTTCTTTCCTCTCCTCTCTTTTTCTCCATTTTAGTCTCTCTTTTTCTGTCTCTTTTTTATTTTTTTTTTTTTATTATTATCATTATTTTTTTTTTTTTTTTTTTATTTTGGATAATTATATTTTAAATCAAAAATACCTTCCTTTGCTTTCTATATTGACGTCTATCTCTTCCCCCCTCTGCCAGTCGCACGTGTTCTAGTGACCCCCCTCTACTCTTTTTACACACCCCTTCCTTTTTTCCCTCCTTCAGTGTTTTTGTCACGTATTTTGGTTTCTATTTATCTCCGTCTCTTTCTCTCTGTCTTCTGTCTTTCACTATCATTTCTCTTCTCTATCTTCTCTCTCCCTCTCTCTCTCTACTTCTCTTTCTCCCTCTGCCAGTCCCCCTCTCTCTCTGTGACCCCCCTCTCTCTCTCTCTCTCTCTCTCTCTCTCTCTCTCTCTCTCTCTCTCTCTCTCTCTCTCTCTCTCTCTCTCTCTCCCTCTCTCTCTCTCTACTCCCCCCTTTTCACTCTCTCCTACTCTCCCCTCTCTGTCTCTCTCTCTCTCTCCCCCTCTCTTTCTCTGTTTCTGTCTCTCTTTTCTCATTCTCTCTCTCTCTCTCTATCTATCTATCTATCTATCTCTCCTCTCCCACTTTACTCTCTCTCTCTCTTTCTCTTCCTCTCTTTTCTCTCTCTCTCTCTTGGTCTCTCTCTCTCTCCGTCTCTCTCTCTCTCTCTTCTCTCTCTCTCTCTCATCTCTCTCCCTCTTCCTCTCTCTCTCTCTCTCTTTCTCCCCCCCTCTCTCCTTCTATCTATCTATCCTCCCTCCCTCTGCCCTCCTCTCTCTATCTATCTATCTATCTATCTATTTCTGATCTCCATCTCTCTCTCTCTCTCTTTCTCTCCCTCTCTCTCTTTCTCTGACCCCTCTCTCCCTCTCCCCCCCCCCACCCCTCTCACTCTCTCTCTCTGAAAAACATCACCTCCAACATTACGATGTTATGTCAAGCCGCCCATTAAAACGACCCGGATAATAATGGAAGTCGAGGACCCTCAGTCTTTGCCGGATAAGGGGAGGTGATGTATCTCTCCCATTCCGGATAATTGATAGAGCGGCGTTTGTCATGCTCTGAGCTGAAATGTTGGTTCTTTTTTCTGTTTTTTTTATGGAATTTAAGTAAATAGAAAGAGAAAAAGGGAAAGATAGTAAAGAATGTAGTTTTTCTTTTTATTTTTTTATGGAATTTAAGTAAATAGAAAGAGAAAAAGGGAAAGATAGTAAAGAATGTAGTTTTTCTTTTTATTTTTTTATGGAATTTAAGTAAATAGAAAGAGAAAACGGGAAAGATAGTAAAGAATGGAGTACCTGTTTTTTTTTTTTTTTTTTTTTTTTTTTAAGATGCACGACATTTTGTTGATCATAAAATGTGGATGATTCTGGGAAGGTTAGGCAAAAAAGAAAAAAAAATCGTAAAAAAATGTTTGCTTGCTGCAGAAGAGACGACGTAAACAACATAAAAATTTAATGAGGCATTTAGATTCTCTCTCTCTTTCTCTCTATATCCCTCTCTGTCTTTTTATTCGTCTATCTACCTAATTCCATTCCCCCTCCCTGTCTCTTTCTATCCTCTTTGTCTGTTAGTTTCTTTCTCTCTCTCTCTCTCTTCCTCTCTCTCTCTCTCTCTCTCTCTCTCTCTCTCTCTCTCTCTCTCTCTCCCTTTCTCTCTCCCTCTCTCCTCTCTCTGTCACTCTCTTTCTTTATATATCTCTTTTTCACTCTCTCTATATATTTAATTTCTTCACTCTCCTCTTTCCTTTCTCTCTTTCCTTTCTCTTTCTCTCTTTCCCTCTCTCTCTCTCTCTCTCTCTCTCTCTCTCTCTCTCTCTCGCTCTCTCTCTCTCTCTCTCTCCCTCTCTCTCTCCCCATTTCCTTATACGTTTATCTGCTTATGGATACAATCATTTTATCATTGTTACTCTCAATTTCATCATCACTCTGTCCACTTATGTTACCACCATCATGATCATCATTATCGCAATTCTACTTGCTCAATGATACTGATAATGCTAATAACAATGATCATGATAATGATAGTGATTGCAACAACAATAATAATAGTGATGATGACATTATACTAACAATAACAATAATAAGGATAATAATGGTTATAAGATAATAACATGATAAATAATAACGCATATCCCCGCGAAGGCAATAAGGTTAATGTTACAATAAAAAAAAAAATAATCCCACGAAAAGAATTACATTAAAATCACCTTTCTCAAGTACACAGGTGGCGTCCGTAAACATAACCTCAAAAAATTCCTGGATTTGGATCACAATCCAGCTCACCAACAATTTTTTTTATGGAATCTAAGTTACGCTAAAACATACCTCTGGTAAAGTTAAATGAATAAATAGATAAATGAAACGAAATAATCTGTTCATAAATTTTTTGAGTTATCCTACTAACAAATGTACAAGTGATAACGGGATCGCCAACAAGTACAAAAACACAAAGATACCCATCACATACCATAATACCCACATTTAATATCATACACTTCCACCCCCACCCTACACCTTCACCCCTTCTCCACACAAAAAAAGAGGAAAAGAAAAAAAGAGTTTATGGGAGGTCAGCAGACACGTCGACTAAATCAAAGTGTCAATCAAGTACAGTGATAATGGTCTACCTGGGATGTCACCTGTCTTTCTTACTCCTTCGGCCCGACGCTCATACGTCTTGGAGAACCTCTCAAGCAGACTGGACTAATTGGGAGCGAAATTGGTGTCGGTGCGGTGGGATCCCTTATTTATGGGGCGTGAGGGGCTGCTACTCCGCTGCGGGGGCGGTTCATAGGGCTTCTGGTGTAATTGATTTTATTTTTATTTTTATTTATTTTTTTTTATTTTATTATTTTTTGTGTGTGTGTGTGTGGGTGTGTGTGTGTGTGTGTGATTATCATCATTGTTGTTATTTTTAGTCTTTTATTTTGTCATTATTATGATTACTTTTTTTTCTGCATTATCATAGTTACTATCATCAGATTAATTATTATTAATAATATTATTATTACTCTTATATTTATTATCATTATTGCTATTTCATTATTGTAGTCATGTTTATTATTAGTATTATTTTTATTGTCATTGTTGGTGTTGTTATTATAATTTTTATCATTATTATTATTATTATCATCATCATTATTATCGTTACTACTTTTTTTCAATATTGTTATCGTTATTATTGTTGTATTTTATTGATATCAATACTAATAGTATTAGTAGCTATACTGTTATGAGCTTCATTATTGCTATCTATATTACAATTATCATTAGTATCATAACCCCAAAATATTATTATTGTTATTATCATTATCATTGTTGTTATTGTCATCAATATTATCATCATTTTCATCATCATTATTATCATTTGTTGTTGTTGTTGTTTTATCATTACTAGTAGTAGTAATATTATTATAATATTCATCAGTATTATTATTTTCATTATCATTATCATTATCATAACTATCATTCTCATAATTTTGATATTCGTTATGATTATTGTTATTATTATTTCTATTATCAATATCATTATCATTATCATCGTCATCATTAACTCTATTGTCATTATAATTGTGATTATTGTTGTTATTGTTATTTTTATTATCATTACTACTACTACTATCATCTTCGCTATTACTTTTATTATCATTATCATTATTATTTACCTTTACTGTCATCTTTTTCATAATTATTTCCATTATCATTATTATAATATCATTACTATAGTAGTAGTTTTGTTGATGTTGCATTTACCATTAGATTTATCGATGTTATCATCATTGTCATAATTATCACCAGTATCATTATTATCAGTTATTATTATTGATTATCAAATATTACCATGATGATAATAATCATTGCCATTATCATATTTTAATGGTAGTTTATTATGATTATATTTCTCTTCCATCCTTCTCTCTCTGCGGTCTGTCCTCATTTTCTCTTCCACTTTTCTCTTCTTTATTCCCCAACCCCTTCCCCTCTCTCTCCTATACGTCTTTCTCCCCTTTTAACCCTCCCCCCCTTTCATTTTCCCCTTTCTCTTTATTCCTTCAAAATCTCCTTCCCTCCCTCTTCATCTTTTTCTCCTTTTCCTCCCGCCTTCCTCGCTCCCTCTCCTCTTCCTCATCCTCTTTCCCTCTCTTTTCTTCCTTCCTTACCCTCCTCACTTCCTCCGTCCGTCCTCATCCTTCCTCCTTCCTTCCTCACCCTCCTCCCCCTCCTTCTCCTCCCTCCTCCTTCCTCTCCTCCTTATCCCCCCTCCCCCTCCTCCCATCCTCCTTTCCCTTCCCCACTCCTCCCCCCTGTCCCCTCCTCCCCTCCTCTCCTTTCCTCCCTCCTCCCTCCCCTCTATCCCCCACCCCCACCCCCCGTCCCTCACACCCCGTCCTCCTCTACTCCTACAACGGCCTTCATCCTGTGACTCATAAAAACAAAATAAAATAAAAAAAAAAAAAGAGAAAAAAGAAAAAAATAAAAAAAGAGAGAGAGAAAGAGAAAGAAACACAAGCCCCAGGTTCATACGAGGTCAAAGTTCACGACGCACTTTCACCTGGATCCCTAAGGTCTCGGTGCCATATGTTAAGCGGTAGAGGTGTGTGACCCCTTAAGTTAAAGAGTGAAGGGGGGAAAGGGTGGCAAGGTAAGGAGGTAGGGAAAAGAATAAAGCGGGTAGCAAGTGTCGTTTTTAAGAGGGGAAGGGGGGAGGGTACAAGAAGAGGGG